>NC_084476.1:2917500-3180000 GCF_027409185.1 Cynocephalus volans
GATTCTTTGGTGTCCCGTCACGAGAGCTCCGCGTCTGGAGAGCGCTGCATACTGACCAGCACATCCGTGCATGTTCCTCTCCCTGAGTGTTTCCCGAATTCCCTTGAAGTCGGGGGGAGCGCGATGGGTTCTGGGCAGTGGCTGTCAGAGGAAGTGATGGTCGTCGCTTTCAGATGTGGGCCACCTTGCTTTCTCTCTCCCCTGCCAAAGCAACCCAGAACACCTGTGCTGGGGGCTGTGGCTGCAAGGTGGACACAGACAGGGTGTCTGAGTTGTGGCTTGGGAGGTGCTGCCCTGGGGACGTGCTGGATGGCAGCTGGCTTTGCTGAGCAGAAAGCGCACTCTCAGGCTGGCGGCTGCTGAGAATTTGGAGTTTACTTGTTCCTCCAGTAACGCCTATCCCATCCTGACTACTATGGTGGCAATGGTCCTGCCCTGTAAAATGGCTGGAAGAAAGCCCTCAGCTCTGAGTCTGAATACTGAGGATTGAGACCTGTGTCTGCAGTAAGCCTGTTCCCTGGCCTGAGCCTCAGTCCTCATCTGCAAGATGGGGCTGACGCTTGTTGCCCTGAGGACCAAATCAGATTGTGAACGGGCGTGACTGGGGAACAGGGAAAGGACCGTGTCAGCTGGGGAGGGGTTGGTGCTGGAGGGAGAGGGGCAAGGCCCAGCCGACCCCTCTGCTGGGGGCAGGTGTGAAGCTGTGCAAAATGGAAAGCCCACCCCCTGTGGGCAAACACACTGTCGCTTCCAAAGTACCTTCCCATCTTCATGCTTATGTCAGCCCCTCCCCTACCAGGGAGAAACAGGCAGGCAGGGGTTCTCTCCCCACCTGGTAGAGGGAGAAACTGAGACCCTGAGAGAGGAAGAGACCTGCCCAAGGTCAAGAGCAGGTCACTGGCAGAGCCAGGATCAGAACCCATGTTCCCAACCTGCTGGGAGCCCCACGGCCAGGCACAGGGCTCCACGAGGATGGGAGACCAGACAGCGAAGTTTTCATCTGCTCAATGAGAGCTGGGATCTTGGTGTGACCTGAGGTGTCAGCACGAAGGCTCAGAACCATGAGCAAGGGGCAGCTGCTGAAGGAGAATCCTCAGAGGCTAGGGCTGCCTGGACCCAGCGATGTCTGGTAGAACAGTCTACATTGTATTTGACCCCTCGAGTCTCCCCCAGGTGGCTCTGGTGGGACATCTCCTGCCTCCAGCACTGCAGCTTGCAGAATCCTCCAGAACAGAGCCATGGGAGGCAAACCTACTCCCCCTAGGATGCCCAAACCCTAGCATGCAAACTGTGTTTTTTGGAAATGGATCTTTTCCCTCTCTGCATTAAAAACATGAGCAACTGGCTCCAAATAATAATGGATGAAGACTGCACACCAAGAGCCTTGTTATTGGTGGAGCTGGTAGGATTTAAAGTACCGTCTGCAAGCAAACCTACCACCTTCATTATGGATAATTTATTTCGGATTAGATCAGAAGAGCAGTTTGCATGGCTTAAGGACATACACACAGGCATTGACACAGGTGTGTGCATGTCCCATGCCCATACATATGGATATTTCTGTTTCCTCCCCCTTGTTTATGAGCGATAATGATAAATTATTCACCAGCGCATGCCGGGCCCCCGCTGGCAGGCTCGATGAGCAGTTGGTGGGGAGGGGTGGCAGGGAGGCGGGGCTGCTGGAGCTGGGGGTGGGTGGTGAGACGGGGCCTAGTTGCTGTCATCTGACGGTGTAGACATGGCCTGAGGAGAGTCTCCAGCTGGACTGGACCTCCACCTGCAGTCCATAGTCATTCCTTACTCTGGGTGCTGTCATTAGCTGGAAACAAATCACCAGTGATTTGGGCTTTTTCATAGCAGTTAGGTAGGAATGGATGCCCAGAGGGAGGCTGGGTGTTAGTAACGTGTGCCTCAGGGGACCGCCAGGGGCTCAGGGAAGGAGGCTGAAGAAGACGGAAGCTTTGGGCATGAGTCTTCTTTTGAGAGAGGTGCACAGTGTTTGTAAAGCCCTTCTGTATTTTTTTTACAAAGGCTGGATGTGATTGGCTGGATTGGAGCCCCGGTCCAGCACTGAAGAGCTGTGTGACTTTGGGCAAGTTCCTTAACCTCCCTGTGCCACAGTTTTTCATCTGCAAAGTGAGGGTAGTAACAATGCCTGCCTGCCTCTTCAGGTTGTGGTGAGGACTGAAGCCGTCACACGTGGAAAGTGGGTACTGCAGAGCTGACACCATCGTTTTTCACGTTCACCTGTGCTCTCTACATCTCCTGATGAGGCCATGGGTCTTGGCGAGGACAGGGGAGCTGCCAACGTGCACATGGCCAACATGAGGCTGTGGATTTGAGCCTCAGCTTCCTGCCAGTCCCTGGCCATTTCTGCCACCCTCTGGCAGCTCCAGCTGCCCCATCCCCAGCCTAAGCCCAACCCATCCTCTCCTCCTTCCTCTCAGGGCTCAGAGCCCTCAGGGGGGCTCACCTGGACCTGTCCCCAGAGCACCTGCCCATGTGCCTGACATCCCCACCCAAATTAGCTCTTCTCCGTCCCAGTCTTTCAGGATCTGCCATGTGGCAGCTGTCACGGCTTAGCCCTCTGAGCCTGAAGGTGTCCTAGGTGAGGCCCTAAAACATCAGCTCCCCATCCAGGGCCCTGTGCCCAGCAGACGTGGCCAACTGACATCCAGAGCCCTGACTGAGGGGGGCCACCTGGTGTGTGTGTTTGTGTGTGTGTGTGTGTGTGTGTCTATGTGTACATCTGTCTGTGTGTGTCTGTGTGCGTATCCATGTGTCTGTGCGTGTATCCATGTGTGTGTCCCTGTGTATCCATGTGTGTCTGTGTGTATTCGTGTGTTTATTCGTGTGTGTGTCTGCGTATGTCTGTGTGTGTGTAACCATCTATATACCTCAAGTTTCATGACCACAGTCATTCTCAACCTTGCTAGGCTGTAGATATTTATTCAGTTATTTTCACACCAGGATTGCACACTCTACAACAAAGCATTAAACTAGTCAAAATACAATCTTTTTATGGGTGGCAGATTGAAAAATCTGTCAGCGTGTGCCCATCTATCACCAGTGCTGACAGAAACCACCATAAAGAGAAAACAAGCATAAATAAGGTTTGTCCAACCAGGCTATGCTGGGAACTGCTGAGGGCCCTGGGGGTTTGTCGACGGCTTCCCGTGCTCAAGGCAGGTGGGCTGGCAGGAGCGACCCAGGCCAGGGCCAGGAGCAGGTGGCTGGGGGCCTGGGGACTTGCTCTCTTGGGGGCAAAGTGGGGATGAGCAGACCCCCCTGCTGTCCCCAGCCCAGGCAGGGGATGCAGCCAGCAATGTGACGGGCGGGTCTGATCCTCCTGACTTGGAAGGAAGCCCCTCCCCAGATGACCGCACCCCACTCTGCATTTTAACAAGGCTCCAGGACAGATGGAGAGTCTGCTCCATTCCCAGGGTGGGGACACCTGTGCTGCGAGTGAAGGCGTGGGAAAGGCAGCCAGAGGGGCTGATCAGGAGAGGCCTCTCAGAGCAGGCAGACTTGTCGAAGGGCACAGGAGACGAGAAGCCTGGAAGTGCTGGGATAGGAGGGCCGTCCCACGCAGCCAAGGAGCCTTGCGGGGGCCGCCGGGACGGAGGCGTCAGGGCCTCGGTTGAAGTTATTTTTGTTATTGTTACTGTTGCCACCACAGCCGCCCCTCAGTGGTGCGAGGCTGTCAGCTGACTGCTCCTCATGGCACCTTAGTGTCTGGGCAGGACCTGGGAGAGGGCGGAGGGAGGGCCGGCCATTGCCACACACCCCGTTGACACAGAACTTCTCCCAGCGTGATTGGTGCCACCAGTCACCTGCTGCTCAGGGGCATGGCTCCCGGGGAGACTTAGTGATGGGCAGGGCCCCAGTGCTCAGCCTGTTCACCTGCACATGTGGGCCGCTTGTC
Organism: Cynocephalus volans; assembly: GCF_027409185.1. Taxonomy (NCBI): domain Eukaryota; kingdom Metazoa; phylum Chordata; class Mammalia; order Dermoptera; family Cynocephalidae; genus Cynocephalus; species Cynocephalus volans. The sequence continues at coordinate 2,921,426 of NC_084476.1, forward strand.
AACGCACAGGATGCGTGATGCACCCGTCAGCACCTCTCTGCTCCCATTCCACCCCCTCCCCAAGAACTTGGGGCCCCCAGGAGCTTGCTGGCCTCAGGTGTGGGTCCTGATGGGGCTGAGTGGTGGGCCGGGGGGTTTCCGGTGGTACCTTTGGGATGCGAAGCCCCTTCTCACATGGTAGTGCCTTTCACCCCTTGGAAGCCCGGGGAAGGGACAGGGCAGCCCCTTCGTCTCACACACAAGGGTGAGGGAGTCGGGGGGCTCAGAGAGGTGAAGTGACTCAGCCACAGACTCACGTCAGAGCTGGGATCCAGCCCGGGAGTCCCAACCCCTGCCCACTGGACCCCGCAGAAGGTGGTGAAGGTCTGACCCCTTTAGAGAAATGAAGTAAGGACTGATTTCAGCGTCACCCTCACTCCAGTGCTTTCTGCTGTGGCTGCGTTCAGTTGTTCACGAAATGCCACTACCCAAATAACAGGGACAAATATGAGATGAGCTGTAAGATTATTATTATTATTATTATTTTTTTGGTAACAGCTTTATGGGGATTCAGTTTGCACACTGTACGGTTTATTCCTTAAAGTGTACAATTCAGTGTTTTGTTTTGTTTTTTTAGTATATTCAGAGCTGTGCAGCCATCATCACCATCAACTTCAGAAGATTTTAATTACCCAATCTACTTCTGTCTCTGTGGGGTTTGCCTGTTCTGGACATTTCATATAAATGGGTCATACAGTCCTTGGTCTTTGGTGCCTGGCTCCTTCCAGCACATGTTTTCAGGGTTCATCCGTGTTGTGGCGTATGTCAGAGCTTCATTCCTTCGCACAGCTGCGTAACACTCCATTGCGTGAACAGCCACGTTTATATCCACTTAGCAGCTGCTGGACACTGCAGCTCGTCCCAGCCTTTAGCTGTGTGAGTAACGCTGCCATGAGCATTTGTGTGGACGTACGTTTCCATTTCTCTTGGATGCTCTAGGAGAGGGTGTGCCGGGTCACATGGTGGCTCTATGTTCAACTTTCTGAGGAACCACCAGACCATTTGGCAAAGTGGCTGCACCGTCCGACGTCCCTCCAGCACGTGCGAGGCTTCCGATCCTCCTGATGGGTCCCGGCTCGCTCCACGGCCCCTCCCAGAGCCCCTCCTCGTTTAGTCCTTAGCACCCCGCGGGGTGGGCAGGCTCTCCCCCACCCTGGGATGAGAAAGCAGTGGCCAAGGTCAAGTGGCTGGAAGGGAAGGGAGCCGGATTCCAGTTCAGGCGGGACACAGAACCTCGCATCTTCCTGGAGGAGGCGGCAGCCTGTTGCCTGGGGCAGGCCCCGGAGAGCATTTAGCTCTGTCGGCAAGAAAATGATGGGCCAGGCGTTTGTTTTTCTTCTCAACCAGAACAGCCCTGTGTCTGTCACAGCTTAGCAAATTTATATTAGCAGCTCAACTGACAGACCACACACCACACACACGGCTCCCGCGAAGCCCGCCCTCCGTGTAGCTCACAGCTAATGAATAAATTAAACGTAAGTCCCTGCATCCACCCACACAGCATGCCAATCTTCTTCCCCAGCCTCAGGAAATGTGGGATCCCAGCCTCAGGTGCCACACCGGGCTGGGCGCTGGGGCACTGCGGGGGCTGGAGGCCAGGGTGCGCGCCACCTCCAGCAGGCGCATCGGGGCTTCGGAGTCAGGAAGGCTGGTGGTGGAGAGCTGGCCGGAGCCGCAGCCACCCTGCCCGTGGCACCCTGTGCCGTCCCTCAACCTCAATCTCTTCCTTCACGTGCACCTCGCATCACGGAAACCTCACAGAGCCGCACTGTGCAACGCTGCGCCCGCACCTAACGCCACCACACTGCGCACTGGAGCACTTGCCGAGGGGACCGATCTCATGCTGTGGGTAAGCTCCACAGACATGCGTGGGATGAAACACGGAAAGAGATGCATGAGGAAGGGCCTCAGGTCACTGTCTTCAAACCACCAAAGGGCGGGCAGGGGAGGAACACGGTCTTGTCCTCTGTGACCCCAGAGGTCAGAGCAAAGAGAAAAGGGGGGAAGCCACAAGAAGGTAGATGTCTCAATCCAAGGACGGTCCTTCGTGGCTGTGAAATATGGCTTATTTCCCTCTGCCTATTAACAGGGAAACTCCTGCTCGTCAAGGACGGAATGAAAATATAGAAATGTGGAAGGACAGCCAGAGACAGTGGCAGTGACACCCGGCATGTTGCTCATCGCTCAAAAATATCGAAGCACATGCCCAGGGTTGGAGCCTGGGCTGTCCACCTCTGCGTGGCTCTATTTCCTGCGGTTTCCAGTTAGCGTTAGCGGGATCATTTTCTCCTACTACTTACACGTCACAAACCTTAGCTTTGATGTCTGTGTAACATCCTATTGCAACATTGTATCCTAATTTATATAAAGACCCTTCTATTGCTGGCTATCAGGTCTTCCTGATGTTTCACGAGGGAATACAGCTCTGGGATCGTGGTTCCCATGCTGCCAGGAGAAACTCAGTGGGGTCCCCCATGAGGCAGGGCGTGGGGCTCCGAGCTCCCCTCCCTGGGAGCCCACACCTCCTGACTGAGCACCCACTGGGCAATGCGCTCAGGGGTCACCACTGGGGAATGGCCCCGTTCCCACCGCTCTGGAGCCCCAACCTCGGCCACACATCACAGTCCCCTGGGAATTCTCAGGGGGAATCTCACTAGAGATTCTAGACATTTGAGCTGAGGCAGAGCATTGTTATTTTCTAAAATAGGAAGCATTTTATTTTGAAACCATTGTATATCTACACACAGTTGTATGGAGTGATACAGAGCGATCCCTTGTACCCTTTACCCATCTCCCCCAATGGTAACATCTTGCAAAACTATAATCAAATATCATAGCCAGGATGTTGACAAAGACACAGTCACGACATACCCACCCTCACCACAAGGACCCCCAAGGTGCTCTTTATGGCCACGCCCACCTGCCCCCTCCTTCACCTGGCCCCTCCTTCACCGCGTCAACCACTGCTCTGTTCTCCCTGTCTGTGATTTTGCACTTCAAGGATGTTATCTAAATGGGATCACACAGTCTGTAACCTTTTGGGATTGGCCTTTTTCACGCAGCACAATCCCTGGGTCCATCGGGCAGTTGTGTATCTGTAGTTTGGTCATTTTAACGCTGAGCGTTTTCCCCGGAGCACACGTGCCACAGTTCTGTGGGCCATTCACCTATTGTGGGGTGTCTGGGTTTCTCCTGTTCGGAGCTATGACGAATAAAGCTGCTATGAACATTTGTGCTTAGGGTTTTGAGTGACCGTGTTTTCCTTTCTCTGGGATAAATGCCCACGAGTGCAATTGCTGGGGAGTGTAGTTGTTGCGTGTCTAGTTTTACAAAAAACTGCCAACCTGCTTTTCGCGGCGGCTGCATCGTCTGTCACTCTCTCGGGCGGTGCGTGAGTCTCCAGTTTCTCTGCATCCTCGCCAGCATGCGGCGTTGTCTCTGTTTTTTATTTCATCCATTCTGATAGGTCTGTGGGGAGGCTCTTCTGGTTTTAATTTCCACTCCCTAATGACTCGTGATATGGAGCCTCTCTTCACGTGCCTGTCTGCCATCTGTGTGTCCTCTTTGGAGAAATGTCTTTCATGTCTCTCTCCCATTGCTACGGTTTGAGCGTGTCCCCAAAAGTTTGAGTGTTGGAAACTTAATTGTTACTGTAACAGTATTAAGAGGTGGGGTCTTTGGGAGGTGATTAGGCCATGAGTGACGTTATCACGGGAGTGGGCTCCTGATAAAAGCGTCAGGCTGATTTCCTCTCTGTGTTTCGCGTGTCGCTTGCCCTTCCACACTTTGACGATGTCGTGACGAAGGCCCTCGCCAGACGCGGAGCGACTTCCCAGACTCCAGAACCGTGAGCCAAATAAACTTTTCTCTGTAAGTCACCCAGTCTGTGGTGTTCTGCTATAGCAACAGGAAGTGGACTAAGACACCCGTTTTATAATTAAATTTTTTTATTGTTGAGTTTAGCGAATTCTTTATATTTTGTGGGTACGTGTCCTTTTCCACAAGCGTCTCCCCGCCCCCCAGCTTGCTTCTCGTCCTCTTAGCAGGGTCTTTTGCAGAGGAGAGTTTTCCTCTCTGATGAGACTCAGTCCCTCAGTTTTTCCTTTTATGGCTTGTGCTTTGTCAAGTCTAAAAATTCTATCGTAGGTCCTAAAAATTTTCTATTTTTTTCCCTTAAAGTCTTATAATCTACTTCCTGCACTGAAATCCATGATCTGTTTTAAAACAATCTTTGTTAAGGTGTGAGGTTGGGGTTCTGGTTCACTTTTCCCCACGGGGGTCTCGTGGCTTCAGCGCCTTTTGGTGTAAATTCCATTGTTCCGCCGTAGGATTGTACTTGCACCTGTGTCAAAAGTCAGTCGGCATATTGGCGTGGTCCACGTCGGCTTTCCCTCTTCTGTTTCATTCTCCTGTGTGTCTGTCCCTCTGCCAACACACACTGTCTTGATTACTGTAGCTGTCCAGGGCGAAGTGATTTCTACCACTTTATTCTTCTTTTTCCAAATTGCCTTAGCTTGTGCGTACTCCAGTTTCAGTTCTGTTTAGCTTTTTACTAGGTCATTTGTCTTTCTATTTACATTATAGAATGAACTTATCTATATCAACAAAGACCTTGCTAGTATTTTGATAGGAATCATGCTAAATCTATGGATCAATTGGGGGAGAATTAATGACTTTACTATGCTGAGTCTCCCAATCCACAAACACAGTATATCTCTCCATTTATTCGGGTCTTCTTTGATTGTTTATAAAGTGTTTACAAAGCTGGTCTGGGCTGGGTGGACGCGGTTCAGGCATTACCATGGGGGAGGGTTGGTCTAGATCAGTTTCTTCCAGCTTCCCCAATGCTAAGGATTTTCTGGGGGCACTTGTTAAAATCTCCACTAAAAATTGAACTACTTTATGACCCAGCTATGCTACTACTAGGTGTATACCCAAAGGAAAAGAAATCAATATATGGCAGCGACACCTGCACTCCCATGTTCATTGCAGCGCTATTCACGGTAGCCAAGAGATGGAACAACATAAATTCTCAACAGTGGATGAATGGACAACCCCCCCCCCCCCGAGGTACATATACACAATGGAATACTATTCAGCTACATAAAAAAAGGGAATCCTGTCGTTTGCAGCAATACGGATGGAACTGGAGGCCATCATGTTAAATGAAGTAAGACAGGCACAGGAAGACCAATACCGCAGGATCTCACTTATGTCTGGAATCTAAAGTAAAAACAGTGGTTCTGACAGACGTGGAGAGTAGAATAATGGTCACCAGTGGCCGGGAGGGGACAGTGGCGGGGAGGGGAAGTGGTGAATCAACAGGCACAAACTACACCACCTGCCCTGGGCGAGTCACTGCACAGTGTACGCGTGTGTTGAAACAACACGCTGTACCCACAAATATGCATAAATACACATTAAAAAAATAAAAAATAACACTATGACAACAAAAAATGCAAAGAAATCCTTCTCAGGGGGAGTGACAACTAGACAGTAGGGTGGGACCCCCAAATCTGGGTGGTTAGGAAGCCCCCAGGGTGGTTCTCATCGACCTGGCTGAGGGGGGTCCCACGCTCCTTGAAATCCAGGCGTGGTCCCTTCAAGCTGCGTGGTGGCCGATGGCCTGTGTGGTGAGGCCAGTGTGCACCCGTGAGAGCTCTGCAGACCCACCCAGCGGGGGTGGCCCCGTGCGGTGCTGGCTTCCTGAGTCGGGCCTCCCCGGGTGCCGTGCTCCCCAGGGGTCTGCCCTACAAAACCACTTGTGTCTCGTTGCCTCCTTGTTGATCACTCAGGACCGTGGGCTCTGGTCTTCGCAGCGATTCAGCCTGACGCTTATTTCCCATTGCAGGATCCAGAGACATCGCATAGGGAGACCAGGCAGGTGGCGGGGGGACCTGGGATCTTCCTGCTGTTTGGGATCCACGTGGTCTTCACACGAGCCACAGGAACCTCGTTGAGAAGCAGAATGAGGTCTTTGAGGTTGATTTTGCTGTTCAAACAACTGGGCCAGGAAAGCGGGGATGGCTGGGGTCTCTTCCAAACACCCACCTCTGAGAGAACTCACCAACGAGGACCCTCACGTTGAAGTCCTGGGGGATTCCTGCATCTCGCCTGGATTTGCAGTTAGGAGACAGGCTGGGAGGTGGACAGAGCTGGGCGTGGAGGTCAGCATCTCCCTCTCCTGCTTGCAAACCCCCAAACACACCTGCCTCGTGAGCCTCTGGCCCCTCATCCATGAGGGGGCTGCAGGAGGGCAGAGGGAAGGATTCTTGCAGCCTGTGGTGTTGTCTATGGCAGGTGGACACTGCCTTTCTGTAGGGTCCTCGACTGCTTGAAAGCTCTCCAGTAGCAAGGCCAGGATTTCCTGCTCCTTTTGTGCCTATCCCTGTCTTCTTTCCGTGCCCTTCACCCCCTCACTGCCCCCTGACCATGACCTCCCTGGTGGTGGACACAGAGCAGACGCTCATAGGCCCATACAGGGAGATGCCACGGTGACCCCTCGTCTCCACCGTTACCACTCGCCGCACTGGCCAGCTGCTCCGCACCCTCTGTCTTTGTCCTGGCAATCCCTGCAGGATGCCCATTTCACATGCAAAACAACCGAGGCCCAGAGCAGCAGAATCCTGAGTGCCAGGGCAACCTCCCCAACAGATGGTTGGGAGTGGGACACAGGTGTGTCTGTCCAGTGCTGACCCCCTTCCCACCAAGCCCTGTGCACCCTCCAACAGCCTCTCGTGCCTGAGGGGCGTCGGCCCCAGGAGCTCGGGGCTGCGTGACATCGCTGTGCTGCTCACCCTCCTGTGGAGCAGTGGGGACCCCTACCCTCCTTCAGCTGGTGCTGTCACCACCAGGCACAGACTCACCATGCAGGTGAGGTCTGTCTTGGGTGTCTGGCTACTGGGTGTTGGCACTAGTGCCGGCCACAGTCTGCCAAGCACCCTCATGCCATCAGCTGCTCCTTTAGTCCCCAAATCACTGTGGGATCCTCCCCTCCAGCCAGGAGGTTGCAACCCTGTCCTTGGCACACTCAGAGCCTGGGCTGGAGAGGAGGGGGCTGTGGACTGTGCCAGCTTCCCTGACTCACATATCCACCCCGTGGCTTTCACCTGTCCTCCCCCAAGGGCTACGAGGAACGTCCAGGTGGCTCCCACTGGCCCTTGGGGGGTTGGAGGCCCTCAGTCATAGTCAACCCCCTCCTGGGCTGTCTCTGGGGAGGCAGGAAGCCTGAAGACTTGCTAAACGTCCCAATGCTGGTGCCCTGCAGTGTGGCTGCAGGTGGTCCTGCGCCCTGGACTAGGCAACCACAGGTACAGCAGGAGCCCTGGGAGCCCCCTCCAGAGAAAGCCCAGGCACCTGCCTTCTCATCCAAGAGAGATGAAGAGAAGATAACCCTGCCGAGTTGGGAAGAAGCTGGAGGAGCTGGGGTTTTGAGCATTTCGAGGTGCGGCTCTGCGGGAGGGCAGCCCCAGGGCTGAGCTTGGCTGTAGATGTCCCGCGAGGGGCTGCAGTGGGGTTCCAAGGCTTTTAGTATCCCTACCCCTTGGAGGTCCACCCTGGTCACACCCAGCAGCCCAGGCAAGTCTCACACAGGCCCAGACACCTGGGGCAGGTGGGAAGGGCAGGGCAGGTGGAGGCAAGGGAGTCTTAGTGCCAGCATTTCACTGGGGAGGGGTGGCAGCCCCAGGTGTCGTTGCCCTGGGATGAGCCACGATTGAGAAGAACTAAAGGCCACACTGAATCTGAGCTCCTGATGCCCAGGGATCACCCCTCTCCCCAGCCTGGTGGCAGGATTCTCAGTGCTTGTGTCCCCTGTAGGACCCCAGATGCTGGGCCTGGACTGCTTGTCCTGCATCTTCTGCATGGGACAGCCGAGGACGGGCGAGGGGATGCCCTGCGGGGCACACCCTGGCTTTGGCGCTGGAAACCTACACATTTGAAGGGTGTGTGTGTGTGTGTGTGTGTGTGTGTGCTTTTTTGTTTTTATGAATGTCAGCACTGTGTCAATCAGCAGATCTTCAGAGAGCAGCAGATCCTGCATCCCACGACAGGGGGAGAAACTGAGGCACAGACAGGGGAAAGGACATGGACAGATACCACTGATGCCTTCCTCCAGCGGCCATGCCACCGTGATGGAGACCGAGCACTTGTTAGGTGCCAGGCTCTGTGCTGAGCTGTTTACGCAGGTGACTTCATTCAGTGTCTTTACGAATCGCTGCTCCAGTTTTGTGGATGGGGACACTGGAGCTCAGAGACTTTAAGGCACCAAACCATGAAGCTCACAAGTGGCAAAACCGGACGTCGAACCCAGGCAGTGTTTTGTCAAAGCGTGTGTTCTTGACCCGGGGACAGGCCCTCCCCGCCCCCTGCCATGCCCTTGACTCCCTTCTCACCGCACTGTGAGGCCCGCGGTGGCCCTCCACCCCCCTGTGCTGCATCCCACAGAGGCTAGAAGGTGCCACCAGTGTTTGAAAAAGGGACAGATGTGAACACATATTTATCAAATACATGTAAGGTTGAAAAAATACGACCCGACCAACACCCGTGCGTCCGCCACTCGGATTCAGGAGAAGCAGCCGTAGCTTCGCGGCGCCCGTGCCCTCCCCGACCCGTTCCTGTCCCCACCCGCATGCAGTATTTTGTCATCCCTTGCTCCTCTTCCTATGTCTGCGGTTTACCACGTGCTCGCTTCTCTACACACGTGCTGCTCGGGCGCGCGTGTTTGAATTGTGAGTTAACGCGGTTACGCAGCGCCTGCTCTTCAGCGACGCGTTTTTCTCACCCAGAGAGATGTTCCCGAGAGTCGCTCGAGTGTCTGTGCGTCCTTGTTACCTGTTCTCACTGCTGTTGCTGTCCTGTCGTGCGAATGTGCTGTGCCTCGTCTGTCCATTCCTTGGTGGAGGGGCCTTTGGGTGGCTTCCAGGTCTGCGCTCCTGCAGACAGAGCCTTTGAGACCGGCCTGGGCGCGTCCTCCCAGGAGTGCAGTTGCTGGCTTGTGGGTGTGTCATCTCGACTCTACTGGATAATGCCACACGAGAGCCTGGGCGCGTCTGCACGCCTGGCTGCACTTGACAGTGTCAGACATTTGAACCTGTGCCCATCTGCTGGGAGTGAAATGATACCTCACCGAGGAGTTGTTTTTAGTTTTGTTTTTCTTTACCTTTTCCTTTTTCGCTGAGGTATAACTTACACAGGACGTGCAGCTTGATGCAATTTTACACATGTGTATGGCCGTAGAACTGTCAGCTGGATCAAGGTATGGACACACTCAGCACCCCAGGAGCACCCGAGGTCTTGTTAGGTGCCAGGTGACCCCTCCCCAGAGGCAGCCACTATTCTGACTTATGCCACGACAGATACATCATTGAACCTGTTTTTACATCTATGCTCCTGAGAGATGTTGGTCTGTAGTTTTCCTTTCTGGTACTGTCTTTGTCTGATTTGGGTATTAGTTATAATGCTGGTGAATTAGGGTTCTCCAAAGGAGAAAAAACAATGGGATTTTTTATATATAAAAATCCCATATGGATAATCAACTGGCTTACACAATTATAGAGACCAGGAAGTCTCACCAGCTGACATCTCCAAGCTGGAGAACCTGGAAAGCCGGGGGTGTAATTCAGTCCAGGTCCAAAGGCCTGAGAACCAGGAGCTCCTATGTCCAAGGGCAGGAGAAGGCAGATGTCCCAGCTCAAGCAGAAAGAGAGAGAATTCACTCTTCTTCCATTTTTTATTCTATTGGAGCCCTCAGTGGATTGATGCAGCCTGCCCACACTGGTGAGGGTACACCTTTATTTATTCAGTTCACTGATTCGGAGGCTGATTTCTTCTGGGAACACTCTCGCAGATACACCCAAAATACTGTTCCCTCTGCTTCTGTGTTCTGGAAGAGGTTGCAGAGAATTGGTATAATTTTTTCCTTATGTGTTTGCTAAAATTGACCAGTGAACCCATCTGGGCCTGGCGCTTTCTCTTTTAGAAGATTGTTAATTATTGCCAATTTCCTTAATAGATATAGATTGTCTATTTCTCCCTGATGTGAGTTTTGGTAGATTGTGTTTTTAAGGGATGGGTCCATTTCATTTAGGCTATCAAATTATTGCCTGTTTTAAAATTTGATGTAAATAGAAACATCTACCGTGTATATTTTTGTGTCTGTTTTTTCTTGCTGAGCATTATATCTGAGATTCCTCCACGTTTGTATTTTCCACTACTGTGTAACATTCCATGTGTGGGCATTTGCCACAATTTATGTACCTGTTCACCTGTTGATGGCGTTTGGGTTGTTGACAGGTTTGGGCTGTTATGTATATAGCTGCTATGGAATCCTCGTGTACATCTTTTGCTGGACCTATACACTTATTTCTGTTGTATAAATACCTAAGAGTAGAATTGCTGCACCACGGAAATATTACCTAAGTGCTTTCCAAAGTTGTTGTACCATTTTTCACCCCACCAGCAGAACAGGAGAGTCCAAGTTGCTCCAAAACTGTACAAGCTTTTATTATTATCTGTTTAATTTTAGCCATTCTGATAGGTATGTGGGAATATCTCACTGTGGTTTTAATGTGTATTTCCTGAATGATTAATGGTGTCAATCACCTTTTACGGACATGTGTTTTGCAAATATCTTCTTGTCTGTGACAGGCCTTTCTACTCTCTTAATGATGTTCTTTTGGTGAATAGAAGTTCTCAATTCGAATGGGGTTCAATTTTTCAAACTTTTATTTTAGGGTTATTGCTTTTTGTATCTAACAAATCTTAGACTATTTAAAGACCATGAAGCTATTATTTCATGTTTTGCTGTAGAAGTTTTTATGTCTTATGTTCCACTATATTTTGGACCCACTTTGAATTATTATTATTATATATTTTTTGGTATAAGTGCAAGGTAAGGGCCAAGGTTTATTCTTTCCTATATGGATATTCAATTAATCCAGCACTGTTTATTGAAAATATTTTTCTTTTCCTGCATTGAATTGCAGAGGCCTTGTTGTCACTCATGTGATGATTGTGTGTGTGTGTGTGTGTGTGTGTTTCTGTGCACTCAGCTCTATTTCATGGGCCTGTCTCTTCTCGTGCCAAGGCTGTGCTGTCTTACTCACTGCAACTGAATATGTCTTTCTATCTGCCAGAAGAATTCCTCCAGCTGTGTTCTGTGTCTTCAAGATACAGTGACAGCTCTGGATCCTTTGCATTTCCATATAATATTTAGAATCATCCTGTCGATTTTCACCATTGGGATAGATTTGGGGAGAATCGATATCTTTACAATACTGAGTCTTCTCAGCAATGTTTTGTGATGTTGAGAAGAGAGATCTTATACATTTATTTTTATTTATTTATTTATTTATTTTTTGTCCTTTTTGTGACCGGCTGGACCGCGCTCAGTCAGTGAGTACACCGGCCATTCCTATATAGGATCCGAACCCGCGGCGGGAGCGTCGCCGCGCTCCCAGCGCCGCACTCTCTCGAGTGCGCCACGGGCTCGGCCCAGTATACGTTTAAAAATTACTTTTATTCTTAGATATTTGATGCTATTTAAATGGTATTTTAGAAATATTTTTTTCTAAGTATTTGCTGTTACTATACGGAAACACAGTTTAAATTGCGTTTGATCTTGTATCCAGAAATCTTGCCGAATTCAAATTGTCTGCAGAGTTTTTTCTTTTATTTTCTACATACAGGATTATATCATCTGTGAATCATGAAAATTATATTTCTTCCTTTAAAATCTTTATACCTTCTATTTCTTTCTCTTGCCCAATTTACTGCATAGGACCTCGAGGACAATGTTGAGTAGAGGTGGTGATAGTTACACTTTGCAATGACTCTTGATGGCCCTGTGCTGTTGTCTTCAGGAGAATCTGCTGGCCTTGGCCTTTGCCACTGCATGTGACGCTTAGAAAGAGATTGCCAAATTCCATACACATACAAAAACCACACTAAGTGTTGTGATTGAAGTAATACTGAAATTATATATCATTTTGGGGGGAAAATTAGCATTAGCATCTGGTATAGTTTGGTTTTGAGGCTTACGATCCTCAAATACCATCAACATGATGTATTTCTCCATTTGTTCAGGTAATTATATACTTTTGATGGCATTGTAAATTATACCTTTAAAAATTTCATTTCTATCTTGGTTTAATTTCATTTTTTGTCAGTATAAAGAAAAGCAATTGTTTTTTTGTGTATTAATTTGTATCAACTACCGTGCTACATTTTCTCAGTAATTCTAATCATTTTTCTGTATATTATCTTGGATTTTTTTTTTTTTTAAAGATGACCAGTAAGGGGATCTTCACCCTTGACTTGGTGTTGTCAGCACCACGCTCAGCCACGTGAGCCACGGGCTGGCCCTATATCATCATGGATTTTTAATGCGAGACCCAATCATATCATTTGCAAATAATGGCAGGTTCTCTGCTTTCTTTTTAACCCTCTATTACTTCTTTCTCTTGCCTCATTATCCTGGTGGGGAACCCCTGTCAATGCCGGGTTAAAGTGCTAAAGAAGACAGCACCTTTGCCTAGTTGCTGATTTAAGAGACAAAGCCTTTAATGCCCCAACATTAACTATGATTTTTTTCTTCTACTATTGGCCTTTTGAATATAGCCTTCACCTTAATTAAGTTATGAAAGTTATCTTCTGTATTTAATCTTTTAGTAGTTTTATTTAAAATTGTGCATGAATACTGAAAAATTTTATTAACATTTTTTTGATCTCAGTGAGATTGAACATTTAAAAACGTTTATTAGTCCTTTCTCTCTTAAAGAATATCAACTCGTTTATTTATTCAGGCCCATGAAATGTGCCAGGAATCTGGCTAAATGTTAGAAAATTCAGCAGGATAAAGTATTGCTCATAGAGCAAACATTTCTAATTCTGATAAGACCCAATTTATCAAGTTTTCCTTTTATGGCCATTGCTTTTGAGGTCAGCAGAAAAAGACTCTGCTTTTGGTCCTGAAGATTTTCTTTTTCCTTTTCTTCTCTAAAGGTTTTATAATTTTGTAGTTTACATTTCAGTCTGTGATCCACTTTGAATTAATTTTTGTATAGGACATGAACCTTAAGTCGAGATTCCATTTTTGCTTGTTTGTTTATAGGTGCCCAGCTGCTCCACACCTTTTGTTGTAAATATTCTCTTTCCATCATTGAGTTGCTTTTGCATCTTTGTCAAAAACAAGTCGGGCATATTGGCATGGTGTATTTCTGCATTCTCTGTTCTGTTTCATCAATCTTTGTGTCTTGTCCTTCTGCCAGTACCACACTGTACTGATTACTGTAGTTTTACAGTAACTTTTAATGTCAGGTGCTGTGATTCCTCTCATTTTATTCTTTTCCAGGTGTTTTATCTTGCGGTAGATTCCAATTCCCATTCTGTCTTTCTTTTTTATGCTCTTTACCCTTCCATATATATTTTAGGAAAAAGCTTGTCTATATGTACAAAAACCTTGCTGGCATTTTGATAGGAACAGAGTTAAATAATAGATCAGTTAGGGGAGAATTGACATGTTCACTAGGCTGAGTCTGCCAATCCATGAACACACATGTCTCTCCATATCTTTAGGTCTTCTTTTATTTCTTTCATTAGCATTTTATAATTTCTGCATACAAGTCCTATACATATTTTGTTAGAATTATACCTAAGTATTTCATTTTCTTTGTAAATGGTATTGTGTTTTTGACTTAGGTTTTCACATATACATTATTAATATATAGAAATGGGATTATGTTTTGTGTGTTGATGTTGTATCTTATGACCTTGCTGAACTCAGTGCTAGGAGATTTTTTTGTAGAACTTCGTGGTTTTCTGCATAGACAATCATATCATTTGCAAATAAGACAGTCTTATTTTTTCATTTCCAATCTGCATGCCTTTTATTTCTTTTTCTTGGTCATTACTGACTACAACTTCTAGTGCTATGTTGAATAAGAGTGGCTTGTCCCCAGTCTTACCTCTTTCATTTTAAAAAAGATGTTTTAGTTAGGTATAGGATTCTTGGCTGGCAGTTATTTTCTTTCAGTACTTCAAATATGTTATTCCATTTTTCTAGATGCTGTAATTACTTATTGCACCTTTGAAGGTTATGTGCCTTTCTCCTCTGGCTGCCTTAAAGATGTTCTCATTTTTTAAAATTTTCAATAATTTCTCTATGATGTGACTATGTGTGCCTTCTCTTTCTGTTTGCTCTGTTTGGGGCTCATAGCCTTTTTTTGAATCTGTGGCTTGATGTCTTCAGTTTGGGAAAATTTAGCTTTTTCTCCATTTTCTGTTTCCTCCACTTATGAATGTATATTACATTTCTTTCAGATGTCTTATGAGCCTCTCACGCTCTTGTGTATTTTTTCATCTTTTTTTTCTCCTATCCTTCCTTCAGTCTGAATATTTTCTACTGAGCTGTCTTCCAAATCACCAATTCTTTCTTTAGCTGTGTCTAGTATGCTTTTAAATTCATTCTTAATTTTAACTATTTTAGTTTTCAGTATTAGGATTTCACCTTAAGTGTTTTTTTTTTTTTATATATATTCCAATCCTCTGATGGCTCAATTGTCCTCTCTTTACTTAATTATATTTATCAGTTTTTTAAAGTTCATGTTTGATAAGTTTAATATCTGGAACACCCAAGGGCCTCTTTCCTCCACCCCCCTCTCCGATCTGTCTTTTGGATTGACTGGTAATATTTGACTCAGTACTGGATATTTTGTGTGAAAACTTATTGAGGCTCCGGATGATGCCAAAATCCTGAAAAGAAGATCTTTCTCAATGTTTCTTTGAGGCATTTAAAGTAAGAGCTGATCACTTTTATCTATTAAAGGATTTCACTTCTTTGAGACTGGGTTTCAGTGCCTAAGACCTGATTTATTTCTGGATTTTCCTTTGCTCCTAGGTATCTTTCCCTAGGCTTTTCCCAGTGGTTCTCCCCCTTAGTGGGCCCTGAAGCCCAATTCCATTTTCCCAGCATTGCTGAGACTTTCAAAAGTTCTGCTTATTTACCCTCTTAGTAGCTGCTTCTCTCTCTCTGCAGTTGTGCAGCTCACACATCAGCCAATCGCCTCCAGGAGAAAGGTGGCCGGACGTCAGACTCACTGCCTGCAAGTCTCTCCTCTCCTGCATCTCGGCCCCCAAGTACTGGCTTCTTTGGCAGCTCTCCGACGCCTTCGAATAGTTGCTTTGTGTGTGCGTTTTAACCAGATGTCCTTCTGTTCTTCCCAGGATGATTGTTCTGCCACACACTTACGATCTAGCTATAAGTAGAAGTCTGGATGTTGAGTTTTATCAAACACATCGAGATGCTTATTAAGCATCTATATTAAACAGCTAACAGGTGATAATTTGATATTCTCCTTTATGAATGTCATCGAAAACATAAATTGATTTTCAAATGTTGAGCCAGCCTTGTGTTCCTGGAGTGAACTTGGACATGATGTGCTGTCCTTTTTACATATTGCTGGATTCGGTTTTCAGAGAGCTTGTTTAGGACTTTCAAAATGTTCAGAGGTGAGATTGGTTCTTGTCTTTTCTTCCTTGTACTGTCTTGTCAGGTTGGGCATCAGGGTTACATTTGTCTCTTCAAATAAATTATTGTGTCCTCTCTCCTTCTATTCTTTGGAATAGATTTTTCAGGATTCCAATTTTTGTTTGTTGAATGTTTGATAGTAGAACTCATGGATAAAGTTGTCTGGGCCATCTTTGCAGGAAGATGTTAACTTATGACTTCAGTTCTTTTAGTGGTTATAAGACTATTTAGGTTTTCTAGTTATTATTGAGTCGGTTTCAGAAGGAATCTTATTTTTCTAGGATTTGTCAGTTATGTCTAAGCTTTTAAATATATTGTCATAAAGCTTTTATTTATTCATATAATATTCTCTTATTAACTGTTTAATTATGGTTGCATATGTAATTCTGTTTTATCCTTAATATTTTAAATTTGTTTCATATCTGCTTTTATTCTTGATCAGCGTTTCCAAAGATTTGCCAATTTTATTATTATTTTTCTCTATAAACTAGTTTGGGTTTTGTCTGTGCTCTCTGGTGCATGTTTTCCTATTTTATTTATTATGTAATCTCTACTACTTTGTTTTAGTCTGCACTCTCTCACTAATTTTTTACATGGATGCTTAGTTCACATGTTTTCAGCTTTTCTTTTCTAAAGTAGTCATTCAGCAGTTTAAATTTTCTTGTATATATTATTTTAGCTGCATTTCTCAAGTTTTGACGTGTAATATTTTTATTACCTTTCAGTACTAAATATGTTCTAATTTCTAGTTTGATACCATCTTGCCATGAATTATTTAGAATTGTTTTTCTTGATTTCCCAGCACAGAGTTTCTCTAATTTTCCTTTTGTCACCAGTTGCTAACTTAATTGTCCTGTGCTCAGAGAACGTGGTCTGAGTGTTCCTAAAGCTTTCATATTTCTTGAGACTTGTTTCTAGCCCAGTATGTCATTAATTTTTAAAAACCCATTTCCCTTTGTTCCTGAAAAGACTGTGTACTCTGGAGTTTCGGGATGCTAGTTTCAGCTGTCCATTAGCTGGCTCTCGCTAATTGTGGTACTTGACCTCCCGTGTCCCTGCTGATGTCAGTTACAGAGAGGTGTGTCAGCACCTCCCACCCGGCCAGAGGCGTGGTCTCTTCCTCCTGTAGGTTTGTCAGTTTTTCACTTCATGGATTGCGTGGCTGTGGCACAAGTCAAGAATTGACGTGGCTTCTTGATGAAGGAACTTTCTGTTGTATATATGTGTGTTAGTCTGTTGCTGATGCTTATAAAAAATACCTGAAACTGGGTAATGTATAAAGCAACAAAATTTACTTCTTACAGTTGGAAGCTGGGAAGTCCAAGGTCCAGGGAGCACACCTGGTGAGGGCCTTCTGGTTGGTGGTGGCTCTCTACAGTGACAGAGAGTGTCACACAGTGAGAATGGGCTGAGCAACAGAGAGGTGACCGAGGAGGTCACCCTCCTTATAAAGCCATCAGACCCACGCCCATGACTCCCGGAGAGGATCAATCCATGCACAAGGGCACAGTCCTCACAGTCTAATCACCTCTCAGAGGCCCCACCTTGCAATTACCATAATGGATTTCCCACCCTCTTAACACTGTTACAGTTGGGGTCAAGCTTCAGTGGGTTTTGGGGGGACATTCAGTCCATAGCAATATATAATCCTTTGCATTTCCAGTGATGTGTTTTGCTGCAGGGTCTACTGAGTCTCATGCTGGTGTTGCTACCTCAGCGCTCTTTTGACTAGAAGTTGTCCAGTTTCCTTTCTCTTGCCTCTTACTTTTACTTGTCTGAATCTTTATGTTCCAGTGATTATCTCGTATAAGCCGCACACAGCCCTTGGCATCCAGTCTGGCACTAAGTGAGTTTTCACTAGAACATTTCCTCCATGCGTGAACATTGCAATGGCTGGTGTAGCCGGGTTCACTAGAACATTTCCTCCGTGCGTGAACATTGCAATGGCTGGTGTAGCTGGGTTCACTAGAACATTTCCTCCGTGCGTGAACATTGCAATGGCTGGTGTCGCCGGGTTCACTAGAACATTTCCTCCATGCATGAACATTGCAATGGCTGGTGTCACCGGATTCACTAGAACATTTCCTCCATGCATGAACATTGCAATGGCTGGCATAGCTGGATTCACTAGAACATTTCCTCCATGCATGAACATTGCAATGGCTGGCGTAGCTGGATTCACTAGAACATTTCCTCCATGCATGAACATTGCAATGGCTGGTGTAGCCGGGTTCACTAGAACATTTCCTCCGTGCGTGAACATTGCAATGGCTGGTGTAGCCGGGTTCACTAGAACATTTCCTCCGTGCGTGAACATTGCAATGGCTGGTGTAGCCGGATTCACTAGAACATTTCCTCCGTGCGTGAACATTGCAATGGCTGGTGTAGCCGGATTCACTAGAACATTTCCTCCGTGCGTAAACATTGCAATGGCTGGTGTAGCCGGGTTCACGTTGGCTCTCCGTTGAATGGATGATTATAGGTCCTACCTTCTTATGTCTCTTGGCTTGATTTCCTCCATCTCTTTTCTGCCTCTACTAGCTTGGATGTTATGATCTGCATTTCTTTTCTTTTGGTGCTTGGTTGGCTTAGGAATTTTTTTTTTTAATATTATTGGTTATACATATTCATGGGGTACAAAGCTGGCCATCACCACTTGAGCCCAAGAATTGATGGCCAGATCAATACTATCAGCATACACATTACCACAAATTGCGGTTATTCCCCATGTCCCCACCCAATTAACCCCTGACTTCCCTCCCCTCTCCCCACCACCTCCCTGCAACCCTAGGTCTGCTCTCTCCTCTGCAAGTCCGATGCACTGCTGTGGTCTCTTTTTCCTTCCTTCTCTCTCTCTTAGCTCCCACTTACGAGTGAGCACATGCGGTATTTTTGTGCCCACCAAGCGGGGAGGCACCCAGGCAGGTAGGAGTCTGAGCCGGCCACCCACCGGCTTAGGAATTTAGCGCACCTAAATTTCCAAAGATAACCAGCACCTGTGCTTCCCTCCGGAGTATCTCACGAGCCTCGGAACGTGTGGACTGTCGGCTGATAGGCTCTTGCTCTGTAGTTTGGTCCCCATCCTGCTGTTGGTTTCTGGTAAGCCTGGAAGATGCCGTCCCTGTTGACCTGCTCTTTCTGTGTTTGTCCGGATCTGGCCCCGGCACCGCTGTCCGACCCTTCCTTCTGTGGATGGAGTTGGCATCTGGGACCATCTTCTTTGGCTGTTGCAGTCTTCGCTTTAAGCAGGGGAGAGGAGGACAATGAGGAACGTCAGGGGTGGTGGCTGGTCCTCCGAGAGCCTGGCATCTCCTAGAGACGATGAGGCCAAGGCAAGTCTTCCGATCATCATTTCTTGAATCCAGGGCTCCAGAAGAGGAAAATGAGAAGGAACCCGCTTCCCCATTCCCCCCGCCTACTCTCAACATTCTAGAAGCTTCTATGGGAAGGGGATTTTCTCACACACCCCAGGCCTCTCTCTGCGATTGATCTGTACCGGAACAATCCTCAGATAAGTGTCTGTGTCCGAGAGGTGTCCTTCCTGGGCAACGGCCTAACAGTGTCCGTCTCTGTGGCTTCCTTTCGGGCCCCCAGCTGAGCGTCATTCCCTCCTGTCCCAGGGGAGCAGATTCAGACTGACCAGCCACTTGCCTTCCGGGAGCTTGGGGTATGCCTGGCCCCGTGCTGAGGGCTTGACGCGTCCTCGTCATCTCGCCGAATGCTGTCACCCTCTGGCAGGATAGGCAGGAGGGCCACTGCTTCTCTCAATGCAGAGCTGAGGAACCTGAGAGCTGCAGGACTCTCGGCCCCGCGACTGTCCAAGCCCTGCACTGAGAGCCGAGCGAGCTCCAGCACGGCTTCCAGCGGCACGAGGCCCCGACCCTAGGATGAGCCCAGTCCCCATCACAGGTGGGCCTGAGAGAGCGCGACGCTGCCCAGAGGATTGACTGTGCCTTCCAGCCAACACCCGACTCCTTTTCTTAGACCATCTACCGAAAAGGCTCACAGCTGTGACCTTCCTCTGTCCCTTCGAGATGTCTGTGCATCCCCTACAACTCAGGAGTGTCTCTCAGGGAACTGAGAGCCCTTCCTTCAAAATGCAACCTCCAGAAGGACAGGGCACCGTGGGAGGACAGAGTCCGAGCTTGGGTAACTGCCACCCACAGACACAGCTGCCCGTGGACGTGCGTGCCAGCCTCTGCACGGTCCTCTTCTCTGACACGCCTGAGTGCCGCCTCCCCTCCGTCCTCCCTTCAAAGCGCCCAGCCTGCTCTGCACAGACAGGGGTGGCGCTCAGCTCTCCCCTGCTGTCTGCGGTTACTGAATCCAATCTGTTTTCACTGCATTAACAATGCTCAGCTGTGTTTATCTTGACAAAACTGAGGCTCGGAAAGGCCGAGCCATGTCCACAGGAGCGAGTGGTGCAGGCATCCCCTGGCCCATCTCTCCAGCACAGCATGGCTGCCGCGTGTCTTCCGTTTTCCCTCCAGTTCCCTCTCCGTTCCCCTCTTCCCTTCCCTGGGTCCCGGGGCTGCTGATGTGTAGCAAACACTCCTCCTGGGCTCCCAGCGTCCTCTTGCTTCAGGGTAGATTGTCCAAGAGCAGGCCCTGAAAGTGATGCAGGGCAGGAGCAGGTGCAGCTGGTCCCTGCTGGGTGGGCACGGCTGGCTGTGTCCCCCTTCCAGGACTGCTGTTCTGTCACGCCCTCCCTCGTCCCTCTGAAGCAGTCGCAGCCTGGGGGTCTGCACTCTTCTCAGTGGGTTTCCCTACAGCTGCCCACGGCATTGTGAATAGTCCCCAACCGCCCTGTTTGACTGTGTTTCCTGCTGGAACCTGCACTGAACCACATAGAACCAGAAAATGCTCAGAAGAGGAAGCCAGAGTGATCCACAGAGATATGCAAAGATGGGCAGCTTCCCAGAAGCAACAAGCATGGCTTCAGATTGGCAAAAGCAACCTCTGTGGATGGCAGGGAGTGGGCAGGTGTGCACCGTGGGGAGGGCAGGGCGGCACACTCCCCGTAGAGCAGTCTCTCCCAGCCCCGCTGTGCATGACTCTCTAGCAGAGCAGGGTCACGGGGGAGCTGTGCAAGGACACTTGCCCAGGGCTGCACCACCAGACACTGCCTGCTTGTCCCAGAAAGAGAGAGGACGAACAAGCAGTGAGATGACTGAGCTGGACCCACAGGTGCAGACAGGGACAGGCCATTCTGCGTGAACGGAGCATGCTGCCCGAGGATGGATTCAGCACGATGCCACTCCTGCAAATGGCAAAGCCCCCAAAGCAGGCCACACTCTGTCCTGTTTATGGCCACACGTGCATGTAGTGACAACATGAAAGCACCCACGGGAACAAGAAATACCAGCTTCAGGAGAGCAAGGCAGGAGAAGGGAAGGGGCGGGCGCCGAGGGAAGGCGTGAGCTGTTTCTCCTGCTTTATTTCTTTCAAGAAAGAGACAGTTCTGGAACATACGGCAAAATGTTAGCATCTGTTAGATCGTGGTGGTGGGTACATGGATTCCTTTGGTGTTAATTCTCGAGTACTTGAAATATTTTATAATCAAGTACATTGTTAGAGGCTTTGCTGGGAGATCAGAAGGACCAGCCCATTGGGGGGGCAGCTCTTGCTTCCAGAGCCCGGTCAACCCGGGACTGGGACATTCGTCATGCAATTAGGAAAGCCAGGCTTGGATCAGACAGCCTGGAAGCTGCAGCATCTCATAGTGGGAAGAGTCTGGGTCCACTTGCAGGAGAGAGTATTTGTAGGGGCACAGCCTCTGAGTCAGACCATCCTGGGTTCTGTTGGCTCGGCCCCTGGGCTGTCTCTGAGCCTCAGTGTCTTCGTCTGTAAAATGGGATGAGCAAATGAGATAATGTTCGTAAAATGCTCAGCACAGGCTCTGCACTGACGCGCCGTGAAGCACATGTAAAATTCCTTGTTCTGTGAAGAGGCGCCAGGCAAGGACCAGCTACCTTTACTAGAAGGGACAAAATAAAAATGAAAAGCTGCCAAAGGATTTATGTAAGTGTAAAATAAAACTCGAGGAGATCCCATTAGCACCTATCTGATTGGCAGAACTTACAGAGCTGGCAAGACATGGCTGGTGGGAATGTGAATTGGTACCACCTTTGTGGAAGAGAATTCTTCGATACCTAACGCAACTACATGTGCGTTTCCGGGAATTCACCCCGAGGTTACACCTCCAACAGCCCCAAAATATTTTTGCACAAGTTGCAGCATTGTTTGCATCTGCAATATCAATCTAAATGTGTGTGCACAGGGCAGTGGGTGCATGAACTGTGGTCCATGCACACGACGTCCTGTGCAGTGAAAAAGAAGGAGAAGGAGCCCTGTAAACACGTGCACGTCAAAGATTGTGTGTGCCGCTCCATCATGGGCAGTGATGGAGGAGAACTAACGAAATCTATATGTGTGGATTTACTTATTTTTGTAAAAAGAGGAAAAGGACCAGGAAAAAGAGGAGGGAGAGAAGAAAAAAACCACAAGGAGGACAGATCAGAAACTAAGGGGACCGGTTCCCTGCAGGGAGGTGTAGGTGGGAACTGAGCGGAGAGCTGGGGGCGGCTGGGGGTGGTGGCACTTCTCTTCGTATATCTTTCTGTGCAGCTTTGCCTTTTGTCAAATACTTAATAATACTGTCAATATTTGATATACACACCAAAAAAAAAAAAAAAAAGGGAAGGAGGTGTATCTCAAAATGCAAAACAAACAGAAACACATGGATCTAGCTTATTTCAAATGAATACCTTAGCCACACCAAGGGAAAAAGAGCTAACTCAGTCATTGTGAACACGATGTTTTGACCACATAGCCTCAGTCTCGAAGCAAAAGCAGCTCTCTCAAGCTTGAGTCTGTGGGCTTGTTTTTCCCAGGGGTGTGGGTTGGAATTTTAAAGCTACTTTCTGTGTCTTCTAAGACAGAGCGAATGCGTCAATCTGCTGGGAGAAGTGTTGGGGAGGGGGTCACACGTATAGGAAGGAGGCAGCTGGAAGGAGCCCCACGGTGTTGTCCTGGGGCTGAGGTGTCATCTGCACCTGCAGACGTTCCCCCACTCTGTCTGCTGACCAGGACTTGGCTGCCCGGCATCCGGTGACCAGAAGCCCACGGAGGGCACAGATCCTGGCCTCCAGCTATCCTCCCTATGCAAAGAAGCCAGGGGTACTTCAAGAAATGGCTGGTTTCAGAGCCTGGAACACGTTTTTGTGCTGGAAAGAAAAGAATTGCTTGGAGAATGCTGGGGTCACGCTGGGGGGTTGAAGTCAGTGTGAAGGGGCTTGAGGGAGCCTCTGTCTGCATCTGCAAGAATTTTAGCATGAAAATGAATAATGAAAACTAAATACATTGTATACTGATAAATTAAAATAAAAAATAAACAAAACCAAAACATCAAGAAAAAAACTAAACAAACAAAAAGATACACTTAGGCACACTGGTATTTTAAAGAGTTTATTTGAGCAGACAGGGATTCATGAATCGGGTAGGACCACTGAGCGGGCAGGAGAGGAAAACTTTTAAATGGTGTTTCCCGAAGCAAGACAAAGAAAGTGCATTTTACTGGTTAAAGTGGAAAGTCTCTAGAGAAAGGTTAGTTTGGTGGTATTTGATCAGTTAAGGTTAATTTTCCTCCTACTGCTTACATTCAGCTGGGTTTCCCAAGGCGCTGGGGCCGTCTCAGTCTAAGGGCCTCTGAATTAATTGTTTAAACAATAGTAACATGGAATAACCCATTGAATAAGATAAGAGCTCATGAGTTCGTACCTGCATACGTGAATGAACAGATGAATGTGTTAAGGATTGAATTGTGTCCCCCCAAATTCACATGATGTCCTAACCCCAGGACCTTGGAATGTGACATTATTCAGCAACAGGGTTTTTGCAGATGTGATTAGTTAAGTTGAGGTCTTTGGGGTGGGCCCTGGTCCAGTATGACAAGCGTCCTCATAAAAAAGGGGAAATTTGGACACTGGGACACACACCCGGGGAGGACACCCTGTGAAGGTGAAGACAGTCATCTACGGGCTGTGGAGGGAGGCCTGTGTATTAGTCTTTTTCTGTTGCTTATAACAGAATTCCTGAAACTGGGTAAATTATAAAGAGATGAAATTTATTTCTTACTGTTTTGGAGGCTGGGAAGTCCAAAGTCCAGGAAACACGTGTGCTGAGGCCTCCTTCTACAGCATGCAGGGCATCATGGGGCAAGAATGTGGGGCTGAGCAAGAGAGAGCTAAACCGCTCCCCTGCTCTCCTTAAGAAGCCACCAGAACCATGCCCTTGACCACCCACTAAACCATCGATGGATTAATCCACTGAAGAGGGCACAGTCCTCACGATCCAATCCCCTCTCGAAAGGCCCCACCTTTCAAATACCATAATTGGATTTCCCACCCTCCTAGCACTGTTATAAAGGGGATCAAGCCTTAATGAGTTTGGGGGAGATATTCAATCCACAGCAGCCTGGAGCAGATTGTCCCTCAGCCCTCAGAAGGAACCAATCCTGCCGACACCTTTTTTTCAGACTGTGGCCTCCTGAACTACAGGACGATGCCTTTCTGTTGGTTGAGTCATCTAGTTTGCAGTGCTTTGTTATGGCAGCCCGAGGAAACTAATGGGGGTGATGAGGTGATACATTTGGAAGAAATGATGGTGTTAGAAAATCCCCATTTTGCCCATTTGTGTTAGAAACCATCCCTGTAGAAACAGGCCTTCACCTCCACAGCGCGCGAGCGCTCACCTCCATAGCGCTAGTGGGCAAAAGTCTGGCGAGGAGAGTGTGTATCTGTATCTCTCAAGTTACTTACCAACGTGAAGAATAACTTAGTAACCTTACAGTGGAGGACGCTGGTGATGCCACCTTCCCCAGGGGATCTCCGGGGGTGGGACAGATGGACACCATGTGACCCCAACAGGATGACCCAGAAGGACCCAACATCACCACTGGGATCTTCCCGCCCAAAACGCACAACCTACATTCAGTTGCAAGAGAGCATCAGACATTGTCCAGAGGCACTGGCCTGCGCTTGTCAAAAATGTCAAATGTCACATGAAAGACAGGGCCGAGGAGCTGCTCCCGATTAAGAGGACAGAGGAGCTGTGGCCGCTAAATGCAACGAGGGATCCAAAATCAGACTGTGGACCAGAAGAAAAGCAAAGCCACTGAGGACGTGACCGAGGCAGTGGGTAAAGCTTGGATGTGGGCTGTGGACTTGATAATGACATGAGAAAATACATTTCCTGGTTTTGAAAATTGTGCGGGTGGTTATGTGAGAAAACGTCCTCTTTCTGAGAAGTAGATCCAGAAGTATTTAGGGTTTGAGGATAAAGAGGCATGACGTTACTTTAAAATGGCTCAGAAAAAAAGTATGTACGTGGACAGTCACGTGCCACACCGTGACATCGCAGTCGACGGTGGGCCACATGTACAGCGGGGGTCCCCTGAGACTATAATGAACCCGAAAAATTCCTATCACCTAGCGACTCGGTGACGGTCATAACGTCACAGCACCTCACGTGACTCACTTGGGAGCCATGAGCTATGCCATGGAGCGTGTGTGCCACAGACTGCGCCACCCAGGCTGCAATGTGCACACAACGAAATCGCCCGATGCCACGCTTCTCAGGTCGTCCCCCCGTCGTTAGGCGATGCGTGGTTGTGCATGTTAGAGAGATATATATATATAGAGAGAGAGACAGAGAGAGAGACAGACAGAGAGACAGAGAGAGAGACAGAGAGAGACAGAGAGACAGAGAGAGAGAGACAGAGAGAGACACAGAGAGAGACAGAGAGAGACAGAGAGACAGAGAGAGAGAGAGAGAGACAGAGATACAGAGAGAGACAGAGAGACAGAGAGACAGAGAGAGAGAGAGACAGAGAGAGAGACAGAGAGAGACAGAGAGAGACAGAGAGACAGAGAGAGAGAGAGAGAGACAGAGAGAGATACAGAGAGAGACAGAGAGAGACAGAGAGACAGAGAGAGAGAGAGAGACAGAGAGAGACACAGAAAGAGACAGAGAGGGAGACACACAGAGAGAGAGACAGAGACACAGAGAGAGAGACAGAGACAGAGAGAGAGACAGAGAGAGAGACAGAGAGAGACAGAGACAGACAGACAGAGAGGGAGAGACAGTGAGAGAGACAGAGAGAGAGAGAGAGAGAGAACAGTTGTGAGAACAAACGGAGCAAAAATCTGCGGGGGTTCTTGCATTATTATTTTTCTGTGAGTTTGGAATTCTATTAACATAAAAATTCCAAATGAGTAGAATTACAAGTTCCAAAAAGAAAGGAAAGGAAAGAAGAAAGAAGGAAGGAAGGAGGGGAGGAAGGAAGAGCATGGCAGGAAGTCAAGCCTCATGGGAAGACCCCGCAGGAGCCCTCTCAGGGCAGAGCTGGGTGCTGGGTGAGCCGGTCCGTCTGTCTGTCCATCTGGGTGGACTGGCCAGTGGCTGCAGGGGCAGAAGGGCCGCGAGGGGGCTGCCAATCCCAGTACCTGCCCCTGAGGTGGAACCTCCCCACGCTCCTGCGCCCGAGGGGCCACGTGCCGGGGACGAAGCCCTGACCTGGAGTGAATGGACGGCAAGGAGGCGTCAGGGACGCTCGGCTCTCCCTCACTCCTGAGCTCCCACTCAGACCACCCTGGTCCTGTGCATGCTGTCCCCGACAGTCAGCTTCCAAGGACCCCGGGGCTCCACATCCCCTTGGCTGCCCTCCGTTCCTGCGTGGCGGCCTTCCCTGGGCCACCCTGCAGCCTCTGCCCTGGCCTCCTAACTCCAGCCTTACCTTGAGATTCACCCCCAACCCTACAACCAGAATGACTTCCGTGCCTCCCACCACCTTTCATGGGGCTTGACAAAGGTGCCCCACGTCCTGCCCTCGGGCCCCAGAGAGAGCCCCTCGTGCCTTTGCATGTGCTGGTCTAGACTGAGCTGCCTCCCGCCTCCCTACCAGCGTCCCCTCTGCTAGCACCGGCCTGACCGCGTGGACGTGACCAGCTTGTAGCTCGGTCTCCCAGAGCGCCAGCCTCGAGGACTCCCTCTGCTGCAGGCCCAGTGTGGGGACAGGTCCCTACAGACTGAGAGAGCTGAGCCGGACTGCCCAGGGCCAGGAGGAGCCCGTGGAGCTACGGGAAAGAAGGCTTGTCCTTCCTGGCCACAGGCTGTTTGGAAATTCCAAGATGCACTGACTTTCAGAGCTTAATAACATACTCTTGCGGCGCCTGGGAGTGACCCTGGGAAGGCGATCCCCCACTGGTAGGACCCTCCCTGCTGCTTGCTCAGGAGAGCCGCACTTGAATCCGCAAGTGCCCGGGCTTCCTCTGGCTCCCGTCTTTAATTGGTTCTCTCCAAGAAGGGCCTGGGATGATCAGATTGTGGAGAAAGAGGTTTTTGCTTCTCCAAAGAGAAGAGGCTGCTGCATTTTCGAGGGACTTGAAAACATGACAGAAAAGCCCTGCATGGAAAGCACACATCTGCATGCTGGATCGCACTCCCTGTTGGCTTTTCCTAGCAGTCAGAAATCAGTTCTCAGGAAAAATAATGGTTCCAAGAAATGACAAAATCTGTAGGTAACATGGTCAAGGAGGGAAGATGGGGCTTTAGGTTAAGGCCAAGGTCCTATGGTGCAGGCGTTCCCCATCCCCCTTGCACACCCCAAGGGTGGGCTCCAGGACAGCTGAGGGGAGACCAGCTGCCTTGCCAGGGGCGGCCCGCCCTGCTGCCTTTGGGGCATTTGTTCCCGTGTGGCCACGGGAGCTGGCCTGCCAGGCGTGGAGGCAGAGCGGAGATAATTAAATCCCAAGCCAGAGGAAAAGATCTGGGTGTCTCTCTGCTCTTGGCGGCTGGAGGGATGACCTGCAGGCTTGTCAAGATTTCAGCACAACCAGGTCTGACAGGGAGGGGACGGGATGGGGCAGGATTGACACTCTGATAATCACGAGAAATGAGAATGTCTGTGCCTGTCTTGGCCGGCTCTGATGAGCCACACGCCTCCGGAGAGGGGACTGGCTATTTTTATTCAGGGCTGGTTAATGCTGTTGACCCACTAGGTCTTGGCTGGGAGTTGACTCCTCAGGAGATCCTGCCCTGAGCCCCCTGGCAGGTGAGAGTCCCTCCCCCCACTGCTCCCCAGGGAGACTGTGACCCCCCAGCTCTGCCATGGAGTGGGGCGAACTGGGCCCTGCCTCTACCCCCAGAAGCTCCTGAACCCAGCAGGACATGGCGACCCGGCCCCACAACCCCACCCCACAGGGACCAGATGCCACCACCCATGTGGCCAGAGAGCCGTGTGGCCCTGCTGGGTCTCTGGTTGGTCTGAGAAGTCCCGAGTCAGGAGCTCTTCTTGCCCGTGAACAGCCCCTGATGGTGCGTGTAGCATCTCACTCTCTCCTGCGTCCCCTCACCTCTTCATGCCAAGCCCCCGTTGTGTTCTAGATGGCTCCTCTCATCCTCCTGTCGTCCCTGGGACACTAGGACCTATTTTACCGTTTTACCCTAGAAAGAACCAGCATTCGGGTCTCTACATTCACAGCCCATTGTGCTCCCCACAACCCTGCGCTGCCTCCCAACATGGTCATGGCTCCAAGTTGGGGACTGGAGCCTGAGAACAGGGGACTGCTTTGAGTTCACAGAGCTGGGAGGTCGCTGATTCTTGTGAGGTCCCCCAGAAGCCCCACAGTGGGGCAGCCAGTTCTCCTCGGCACCCACGTCGCAGGTCCCCAGGGCCCTTGCACTTGCTCTTGTGTCTCAGGTCCCGAGAGACAGCATCAGTCTCCTCGGGCTTGGGTCTGGGGTAGGAGGACATGTGGGAGCAAATGGCAGGAGGCAGTGGAGGAGGAGGGACAGTCGGAGCTCAGGACGAGCCCCAGGCCTGTCTGTGCCGCTGGCTGGCTCAGAACTGAAGACCCACGCCGGGGCGCTGAGCGACAGAGAAGCATTGCTGCTTTCTGGCCTTCCGAAGGGGGACTCCGGCTGGCAATTTCACTCAGGGACCCTGGACTTTTGTTTTTTATTTTGTAGCCACCAGCCTGGGTGGCGTGTGGGCTTGTTCGGGACTTTTGCCTTGGAGCCGCGTCTCCCCTTCTGAGCCAGGCCTGCTGCCGGGGCTGAAGGCTGGGATGCGGATTAACCCCTCACAGTTCTGGTTTTCTCTTTCTCTGAGACGTGCGGGCCTGACTTGCTCAGACCCAGACCTGGCTCCCCCAGGAGGCGGCGAAGCCCTGGAGACAGGGGGAAAAGGAGCAGGGGAAGAAACCAGTATGGGCCAGAGCCTCCACCGGGGCAGGGCTGGGCCCCGGAAGGAGCCCCTCTCAGGGGTCTGCCCACCCCCAAGGGTGGCACAGATGTCAGCCTCAGGTCCTGCCCTCAGGGACGGCTGTGGGAGTCGTGGCTGTCCGTCTCTGGGATGGGATCACTCTGGCTTTCAAGGAGGCCACTCTTGCTCTGATCCTAGGGCTTTTGGCAGGTGGTCCCCCTGCCTGAGCAGCATCCCCCACCCCACCCCACCCCCATGCCTCCCATTCACGGTCAGGTTCACTGAGAATCCTGTCCTTCCCAGACCTCCTCTGACCCCGACCCTGGGTCCCTTAGACTCACTGGGTGAATGAATGAATGAATGAATGAATGAGCGACGTGCCTCCCTTTCCTCTTCTGATCCTACGTCAATCTGCCCAGGTGGCTGGACTTTTGTTCACTGTGGCTCTTGCTTCTTCTGGAGCTGGGTAAGGAGAGGGGACACTTAATTGTTCCCCCAGTGACCTAAAGGGCTTCCTACAAGAGCCATTCTCTCTCTGCCTGGTGAGCTCCTACCCATCCTACAAGACCCAGCTCAAGGCCTCAGCCTGGGCAGTCATGTCCCCGAGGAGGAGGGGTGCATGCCTCCTGCCCTGCCTTATGTTCTGGGTGTGCCTTTATTATGTGCCCCAACACACTGGAGCCCTTACAGGAGGAGGTCGTGTACCTAATGTGCACCTGCACATAGTAGGTACCCAAAGATCACTCGCTCAGTCACCTGTATTTGCTGAGCACCTGCTGCATGCACAGGCTGTCCTGAATGCTGGGAGTGCAGCTGAGACAAGGACAGGACAGCCATCCTGACCTCGTGGAGCGAGTGTCCTGCTGCGAGGGGACAGGCGCAAAGGCGGTGGATGCTTACGTAGGTCAGGAGTCCCCACAGCTTCTTCCTGCTCTTGGACACTCACTCTGCCCTGTAAGAAGCCCCACAGCCCTGAGCCACCCAGCAGGAGAGAACGTGGGGACGCTCAGGAGGCAGCAGTCCCAGCCAAGCCTCGACCAGACCCTCCTGCAGGAGCTGCCCGGCGCACCCTCCTGGGCTCCTGCCCCACGAAATGACGGTACTAGCGAAGGGCTTCAAAACACGACCCCCCAAACCCCACTGCTTTGGCATCTGGGGTGCTTTGAGCTGACGGCACTGGGGAAGCAGCAGACTCAGGAGGGGCTGTGTGACCTCCTTCCTACCAAAAACAGGTCATAGAAGTCCCCATGAGGAAGGCACCCTCCCCGTCCCAGGAAGAGCAGAAGGTTCTTATCACCCGAGACACTGAAACAGGTCTGCAGGGACACGCCTGCCAGTCACCTCCCCACATAGTTCCCCACGGGCGTCCCCGTCACCGACCCACAATTCCTCCCCCCAAAGGCCCAAACCCTCTCTGTCTTGTCTCTTCCCCACAAATACATCGTATGTTGTTTAAAAAGTGTTTAAGCTCCGGGTCCTAACTGCTTCCTCCTGTCTTCACTGTCCTTATACAACTCCTGTGTGCCTGTAAAGATATTAAATAAAATTTATTTGCTTTCTGCCGTTAATCTGTCTTATGTCAGTTTAATTCTTGGGCCAGTCATAGGACCTGGGAGGGCAGAAGGAGGCTTTTCTTCCCACACTGGAAAGGCAAGTCTCACTCACTCACGCGACAGATGCTGGCTGAGTGTCTCCTCCTGTGTGCAGGACCCTGGCTGGGTGCCGGGTATGGGAGGATGAGAAGGACCCCTGCCCTACCCAAGGGCCCCCTCTGGGAAGGCCACCTCTGCCCTGCAGCTGGCATCATTCTTGAGCTTGTGGGAGCCTCACGCCCGCTCCGTGAGTCTGAGGCCTCAGAGGTCACTTGGGGAGGCCGCCGGCACCGTGCTGGCTCCACCTGTTGCTGACTGCCAGGTGGCCTTGGCATGCCCCTTCCCACCCAAGGACTTCGATCTCTCCACCCATGGGACCCCGTGGTCTCAGTGGCCTTTCCCCATCTAAAGTCAGGATTGGCTGGTGTCACACGGACTCCCCATGCTGGAAGCACACCTGGGGTAGAGCCCGGGGGCTGGAGACCGAGGGTGCTTCTCTCCTCTTCCCTTTCTATTAGAAGAGGATGGGGGCTCCCAAAGCCCAGGCACATTTCCAGAAGGCTGTGTTGGAGTTTGACCTGCACCACCTGAGGCCAGACCGATATCCCCAATGCCCGGGAGAAGAGAAAGACACAGAGGTATTTGCAGATTCAGCCCCCGTGGTTTTGACTCGTCTGGAGTGAGGGGAACACCCATGAACCCTGGGGCAGTTCTTCTGGGGGCCCCGGGGGGCTCGGCCTGGGGCAGCCATTCAGCTAGCGGCCGAGCCGGAGGCCTCCTACCCTGGCATCCCCCAGGTCTGTGGGCTCTGATGCCACATGTGGATAACCCAGGGAGGCCTTCATATTCCAATTCACTGCAGTCTGGTGTGGGAACGTGCACACAGTGCTGGGGTTTGTAAGTTCTGCAAGGCTCTCCAGAGGCTCTTAATGCCAAGGGAGTTCAGACTGCCCCTGAGCATCCCTTGGGCCTCAATCTGTTGTCTGAATGAAAACAAAGAAATAAATAAACAAGTGGATGGGAGGTGCTTCAGATGAGCACTAAGAAGGCAGCCCAATCACCCACAGGCCCAGCCCACCGCTGTGCCAGCCACCCCAGTCTTTCCCGTCTGTGGGCATGCCCAGCGGTGGGGGCTGGCTCCTGGGTGCCGTTTCATTTTTCACATTGTGACCTTCATTTCTTGCCATTGACTTTTGACAACTGCATTCACCAGGCAACAGAGGAGTTTGTCACTTGCATGCACCCCCGTTTATTTACTCGGTTCCTGTTGTCTGACCTTCAGCCTGTCCCTGTTCTGCTATTACAGACAGATACAGCCAGGGACGCATGTGAAGCTGAAATCTGTCTGTCTGAATTCAGCATTATAAATCCAACTACTGCCCTGCCCTGCCTAACCTCCTCTACTTATGTGAACTTCAGAGTGAACTCCCCTCTCTGGACCCTAGAGAAGATCAGGATAAGCCACCCTGAAATATGCCACTTTGGCATAAGGATTACTGTGATTTGCATGTCCCCTCAAGCTCATGTTGGAACTTAACCCCAAACATGGTGGTGGAAGGTGGGGCCTTTAAGAGGTGACTGGATCCGAGGACCGTGCCTTTATGAAGGGATCAGTGCATCATGGGGTAATGGGTTGATGATTGAATGGGCGGTCATGGGCGTGGTTCTGAAGGCTTTATAAGGACAGTGAGAGAGAAGGTTGGTTCCCCTGCTCAGCCCATTCTCACCCTGTGGCACCCTAGTCACCAAGGGACTCTGCAGGGACTCGCCACCAAGAAGGCCCTCACCAGACACACCTTCTGGATTTTGGACTTCCCAGCCTCCAAAACTGTAAAAATAAGTCTCTTCTCTTTAGATGTGACCTAGTTTAGGGCATTATGTTACAAATGACAGAAAATGGACTAATACAGGGAACACTGTGAGCTGAAGGCTATTGAGAATCCACAGATGCAGGAAGAGTTTCTGTCCCTCATTCTGTCTAGAAGTGGGGCACGAGTCTCCCTGTGTGAAGGTGTCCCCCTCTCTTCCACCAGGAGGAGAAAGTAGCTCTTGTCCCTGGAGACGTGGAGACGTGGAGTCGGCACCGAGATGAATCTGCATAAAAGACTGGAATAAAATAGCCCTTCCCTTCCGTTAGTTTCCCCCATGTATTTCCTGGGCACTTTCCCACAGTTTCTCATCCCTGGAAGCCCAAATCCTCTTTACTTTGTTAAGATGCTGTGTGAGTCCTCAAGTCTGTTTCTTTGTGTCACATCTTTTCTGTGAACTCCCGGGCGTGTAAATATCCACACCATTTGCATTCTTTCTCTCCGTCGAATCTGCTTTTTATGGGTTAATTGGCAGGTCCTCGGGAACAGAAGAGCGTGGAGGAAACGCTTGTTCTCCCAGCAGCCCTCGCGCCCTCTGGTGATGCGCGTGGCTCTGTGTGCGCTCCGTTTTCTACCTCCGTGCGTCATGCCCAGAGCCGAGGTCCGTGGCGCTCATGCTCGCTGTAGGAACGGGCGTCTGCCGTCGAGGAGACGTGGGCCATGCCTCCTAGGACCTTCTCCTGAGGGCCACAGTGCTCACTTGTCCATTCCCATTTCTGCGGAATGGTGACCAGTGTACCTTTGTTTAACCAGTATTTTCTCAACCTAGGGATGACCAGCCTAGTGTCCCCCTGTCACAGAAATTGTCCAGCTGGAGGTGCAGTTCTGAGGAACGTGACAAGGCAGAGTGCCTTCTGGGTTGGACGACGGGAGTCATCCTGCCTACTGAGCCCTCCCGGCAGGGCTGGCTCACACAGTTCGGTGTCCCCGGCTCCGTGTGGACAGAAGCTCCTTGACGGAGAATACCGTTTTTGACTTGATTTGTCTGCACGCTTTACATAGCAGCTCACGTATCGTGGGTGCCGTGGAGGGTTCTCGTGGGTTGAATTGATCTGTTCCCCTTGTACCTGTGGCTGCCTCACCTGATGTCGACTGCGCACGGGTTACGTGCTTAATGAATACTTGCTGACTGTTTTTGTAGCAGTCTGGCTCCAATCACAAAATAGAAACCACACAGTAGGTTAAACAGGGGAGTTTAATATAAAGGATGATTAACTGGGATACAAGAGTGACTGTAAAATATGGGACTCTATGTGAGAGGGTACTTCGAACAGTTTGTAGAAAAAGAAAATTAAAAGATAATGTGACTCTTTCCATGAACTTTTTGAAGTACCCTCATCTGGCAGCCTAGGGCTCAGAAGGCACCCAAGGGAGGACAAACGTGGAGGGGTCTAGACCCCCTCGGAGAAGGTGGGGTTTGTGAGCCTGGGGGGGGCTCTGCTTTCTGTGTCTAGGGGGTTATGTCCAGGCTGCAGCGGCGAGTTCTGGGCCCGTGGCGAGGCTGGGCTTCCCTCGTGTCCTTGCACCCACCTGGTGGTCCTTGGCCCTCAAGGAAGTTACAAGTGAACCCCTCCGTCCCTCAGAAGCCTTCTGCTGAGAACGTTAGCATCACGCTCACTTTCAAGGAGACCAGCTCGGAGGAATCCCCTGTTTCTCGCAGAGCACGTATGGAAGGTGCCTTTGGAGTGACGGGGCCGTAACTCGAGAGACGACACAGTCTTCTCACCCAGGTTGTTAGGACCTGGGTGTAAGTGTGGATGAGGTTTCTGGTTGCAGGAAGAGGAAGGAAACCACAGCCGCGCCTCCTCCCCGGCCCCCACGCCGTCGTGTGCACTTCGGCTGCCAGCGCCTAGGTCGGGGAGCACGCGGGACTGCGCTAGTTTCTCAGTAAGCTTTTTCCTCCTGTGCCATCCACGAAACAACACTGAGCAATTAGTCATTGTGGCCTCATAAAGGGAAACAATCAATCTTTCATGAAGTGCTCACGCCAGACCTCGGACATCAAACAGTTTAACTCCGAAGTAAATATAGCAACATGGTTTTGATGAGGCTGTTGTTCCAAAACAAAGCCATTTCTGATCACTTGGAGAGTACATTGAAATTAGTCCTAATCCGAGGGAGGTAAACAGTTCAGGAAGAGAAGACTTTGTGCTGAGGTTGGTCACTAGAGGACCAGCAGTAGCAGGACGTGTGTGTGCTCACGTGGCCAGGAGCCCCTGGGTCTGTCTGTGACGGGGACTGTTGCGGGGGTCTGGGGGAGTCCTGGTGGGCAGAGCTGGCAGATATTGGAGGTCACCCAGCTCAGACTGCCCATTTTACAGATGGAAAACCCAAAAAGACGAAGCTCACAGAAGGCCAGCTATTTACAAAACTGGTGACGTGTATTTGTTGCAAGTTACAGGACAAAACAGAGGAGTTAATACAGATATGGACTCCCCCGAGACATTCATTTCTCACTAGCCAGCAGATCTGTTGAGTGCCTAGGATGTGCTCGGCTGGTAGGAATTAGCCTGATGGATCTGGAATAAGATCCGGTCGTCCCAGTCGCCGTCCTGCCCAGGGAAGCCAGTCTTGCAGCGGCAGAGGGTTCCTGCTGAGCCGCGTTGGCCGTTCTTCATTGCTGTCGCCGATTCAGAGTCGAAGGCGGGTTCTGCCCTGGGGGCCTCCCTCACCACCCCTGGGCTCCCCCGTCTTTCCTCAGTGACATCACCCTCGGCCCTGGGTGTGTAGCTATCCTCCTGCTAGGGCCACGTGTCCCACCTCCAGTTTTTGGCTGTAATGAATCCACCTGTGATGAACATTCTTCCGGGGTCCTGGTTGCTTCTGCACGCACGCGGCGTGGTCAGGCCTTGCTGTAGCTGTTCCAGCGGGTGTCGGGGGATCTCCACGGCTTTCCCTTGCATTTCCCCGGTGCCTGGTGATGCCGGACACCTGGTGTCCATACTGACTGCTCTTCCATCTTCCGTTGTAAGGCATCTGTTGGAGGCTGTAGCTTGTTTTTCATTGGTCTTTTTGTCTTTCCATCGGGCTGCAGGCGTTCCATACACGTCTGGATACAGTCCTTGGTCAGGTCAGGTCTGGGCTTTGGTGCCATTTCTCCCTTATGCGGCTCCTGGCAATTTTGAAGTGAAACGAGGAGCCAGGCACCCAGGGACAGGGTGGCGTCTGTTATTAACTCCACTGCCTGATGGCTGCTGACCCCCTAGCTGTGTTAGCCCTGAGCCTGACTTTCAGGAAGGAGTCATCTGCGAAATTCCTCTGGGACTCAGTTTCCTCATCTGCAGACTGGGGGATGATGGTGACCAGGACAGGTCCTTCAAGGTAGGACCCTTCAGGATGCTCTTGCAGAAGAGGTGAGGCCCCCTTCACAGGCCACTTGGCAGGTGAGGTCTCAGCAGCCTGGGAGAGAGAGAGCGAGCGAGCTGCTCTTCACCCCACAGCACTCCTTCCCTCCAGCAGTGCCAGCAGATGGAGACCCGCTTAGGCTAAGTGGCCCTTGGTGGCCACTGGCCCTGCTCCTCCCATGCTGGTCCAGCATCCACTGACCTCGCCTCCCAAGCCCATCCTTGGCCCTCTGTAGCCATGATTCGCCCCCCCCCCTGGGGTCCTTGGAACAGCAGCAGAGCTGAGAGGGGCTCTGTGAGCCCCAGCTCAACCCACTTGATTCATGGTGGACGAGAAGCCAGGGCCCAGAAGGTGCATGATGGGCCCACGGTCATGCGGGACGTTAGCGAGGGGAGGAGGCCAGGGAGTGGCGGCTACTCATGGCTCCCCCAGGGCTGGAGCGGCCCGGGAAGGCCAGGGCTCCATGCTCCCTGTCCAGCCCCCGCCTCTCTTGCTACACCACAGCCACGCATGAAGATTCTGGTGAAAACAGCTGAAACAAACAAGGACAGTTTTGGAGAAGAGGAAGTAAAACAGAGTGAGAAGGTGGCCTGATGGGGGTGGGGCTTAGTTTGGGGATGAGGAGCCTTGCCTGGAAAGAGAAAGGTGTGAGTGCAAATTGCAGCCCTGGGGGCCTGGGCTCTGCAGTGCTCTCGATGCTGCAAGCAGGTCAGCTTCTTGAGCCTCAGTTTTCCCCTCTATAAAGTGGGGAGGATGAAAATACAAACCTCATAGGGAAAGAGTGACAGAACAGTGCAGAAAGCTCTAAGCAGGTCATGGCTCAGCAGCAGGAGCTGAGGACGGAGCTGTCACAGGCTGTGCATGCCTTGTGTGAGTGTGCGTGCGTGTGTGTGTGGGTGTGTGTGTGTGAAGGTGTGTGAATGCTCACCTGGGCACCTGGATGAGACAGGAGCACAGCTGCCTGCTGTCCTCACACTTCCCGCCTCCTAAGTTTCAGCTCAGGGATGCTGCCTGCCTGCTTTCATCTTGCAAAGGGGCTACTTCAGGTCAGTGCTGATCTGGGTGCTGGGATTTGGTCCCGGCACCCGCAGCCTGTGGACAAGGCAGCTGGGGCTGGGGAGGGGCGCCCTGGGACCCAAGAGGAGCCCCTCAGCAGTGCCTTCAACTCTGGACAGAGGCATCCCCAGGAGGCGGACTTCTCTGTCCGAGCCCCAGCTGGAGCCCTGCCCAGACTGCTCTGGCTCAAACGAGCTTTCCACATGGGCGAAGTAGGGGCAGGGCTCCGGCCAGGGCTGGACATTTTCTGTGAAGCCTCACTAACCTGAACACAGTCATCATTCCACAGGATGGCACGGTCCCTCGACTTTGAAAAATGATGGCAGAGCTCCAGACACGAGACAGGAGTTATAGGACCAGGGTCCGTTGTCCCCTCCAGCCTCACCCATGATCGCAGGCTGCCGTGGCAAGTCCCCAGGCCTCGGTTTACTCCTCTGTAAATGGGAATGACTACTCTTCTCTGCCTACTTCATGAAATCAGAAATGCAAATGAAGTCACTGTTCTTGTGCAATGGTCATATACGTTAACAGAAGGCTGAGCTCTCTAGCAGGTGAACCATTTCCTCCCGTCCCGCCCAGAGTGTGGTCTGAGGGCCGAGCCGGTCCCTGAACTGTCTAGTAAGTATTCATGATGAAAAAGCTACAAAAAGGGAGAAACTCTCTTAGCAATTTGACAAAATCATTTTGTCTATTGAGTCTAATAATAAAACATTAGGGCTTAAAATTTGTGTTCTTTAAACATTAAAAAAATTTTTTCTACTTCAGTTTACTACTATTGGTCCATGGTGGATTGGAAAACTACAGCGAGTCTCTGCCATGAAGGGTCTGAGAAGCACAGATACAAATGATAAAGAATAAACTTTCCTTTCAAAAAAGCGGATTGAAAGCAACTATTTACCTGAGTGTTGTGAGCGCGGGGGCTCCAGCACGGACATCCCACCCCGGGATGGACGCTGGCTCCTCCTTTCCTGAGAGTAACCTGCTAAATACGTGACAGAGCTCTAAAGAAGTGACTGTCCTTTGCTGTGGCCAAAGGTGTGGCTACTAGGACGTCTAGTGGGCAACGTCAGGAACAGTGGAAAACCTGGGAAGAGCAGGGACATCCTGCAGCAGCAGAGCTGAACATTAGCGTCTTGCTCACAGAGCAGAGTGTCAGGAATCCAATAAGAAAGTTATAAAATAATGCCGCAAAAGAGCATTAATGAGGCGGGAATGTTCCTTCCTTCACCATTCATTCAACAGCTGCTTGCTGATAACATTTGCCAGACCGGTACTGAGGAGATGGCCTGTATTTGTTGAAAAGAGCGGCCTTCGAAACACTGGAAAACGTGGTTCCATGTGGTGAAAAGCGCATCTGTGCAGAGGCATAAAGGGACAGGTGCACACTGCCCGTCCCTTGCTTGAGGGTGGGTCGTGGCACGTGTGTTTTCTCCTTTGAGTTTTCTGATGTGTCCCATGATGTTCTGCAATGAATATGTGGCTTAGATTTTGAAATACATGATATTAAGAAAGTCTTCATTTGCATATAAACACAGGATGTGCCACAGAAACTGTTTAGCGAGTCATTCTAATTTTTCACCAAGTCTGTGCCGGGGACCTCATCCTGGACCTCGCCTGCCTTCCACCTGCTCCGTACCAGCCTGAGCCTGGAATGAAGTCCCAGCTCCCTAAAGGCCCAGACTGAGGTCACTCTTCTACCTTGTCCACTGTGTCTGTACGCCAGTGCCCCTGACCCCTTGGCATCCTTGGGGGCAGATTCACCCTCTGGCTCTCTGGCTCCCCCACAGGACCGAACCCCTCAGCTTGCTGGCTTTCACGGGCCAAGGCCAGTGCACTCAGCACATCTGTCACCCTCCCTGCAGAGGCCACCTGAGGCCTGTCTTTACGTCCCCCTGGATCTCAGCTGCAGCCTCCGTCCTTGGACACCTGGATCCCACCTAGCAGCCGGGGGTGGTTTGCAGATGCTGGACAACTGCTGCACCACAGCCACGCACCCTCCTGGAGATGCTGGCTGCCCTGAGGAGGTGAGCTGCTCCTTGTCTGTGCTCACATGACCCACGTCTCCTCTATTTCAGGACTTGCCCTGCACTGCAGGAGCCACCTGGCTTCTTTGACCCCATCAATGGCAGTTCCACGAGGCCACTTGCATCTCAGTCCCCCTCCATGGCACGTGGCATAGAGCCTGGCAGGTGGGGCAGCTCTGAATGTTTGTGAATAGGCACTTCATATGTGTGGGTGTGCACAGGCGTACACACACATTGAATATATACATATTTATATGTGGATACTCCTTTCTGGCTGGTGCAAGGCTGCAAACTCACGCAAGTGCCCCGGCGAGGAGCTCTGTGGGCAGGTGGGGCGTCAGTGACAGCACCTCCCCCTCCACTCCAACCAGTGCCCGGGTGCTTGTAGCCCTCTCCAGTCCCTGTCCGAGGTCTTGTGGGACAGGCACAGGGTGCAGAAGAGTTTGTACCTGGCTTCGTCCTTCTGCTTGTCCCACTTCCAAGTGTCTGATGTTGCCTTTTGGAAACAAAACAGTCAAAGCCAGGCTGGTGCTCTGGATATTGAAGAGCCATGAACAAGTCCTAAATGGATTGTCCTGGCGAGTTTTAAAACATTCCCTTTTCTCCCCCAGGACCCCACACACGCGCTTGTTGTGAAAGCAAAGGAGGCGTCGCATTTGGGGTTTTGCCGTTTTTCTGCTGTCTGCTCCGTGCCTCTAAAACTCACGTGAAGAGGCCAGATGCTGTTTCCATGGCAACCTCCTCTCCTTTGGCAGCCCATGCTGGAAAAGCCAGTTTTCAGCCTAATCTTCCTGGAAGTCTCCCGGCAGCAGGGTGCTGTTTAGGAGCAGAACGGGAGCCCCACCCAAGCCTGCCCCCTACCCCCTGCCTCCTTTGCCTCCAGGGTTCTAGAACATTATTGCTGTGGTTGTTATTTTACCTCCTGGAGCAAGTGGCTGCCTCGCAGGGTGGTGATGGGGATGGCTGCCCTCCAGGGCCCCGAGAACGGGCCAGGAATCGGCTCCTCCCTCCCCACGAGGTATCACAGTCAGTCCTCGCAAACCCACAGCGGGGAAGGTGCCCCTGTTCCCTCTATTTTGCAGGTGGACAAAGGGGGCTTGCCCACGGGCATGGGGTCAGTAAAGGGCATGGGGTCAGTAAGGGGCACAGTCAGGCCTGAACCCTGCGGGTAGCACTCTGAGGCCTGCTTTGAGCTGCACGCAGACTACCCCTGCCTCACATCGTGACCCCATTCCCCAAAAGCTGACCCTGCCAGGGTGTGCTCAGTAGCCTCACAAAGCCCAGGGCCAGGAGTCAGCACTGACCACCCTGCCGGTGCTTCGTTGGTGGGGATGGACACCTGACAGCAGGACTTCACATGGATCCATAGCCTCACAGGCCCGCAGAGATGCTCAGGAGACCCTGGTCCAGCTGCCCCAGAGCAGGTTCTTTGGAAAGCCTCCCCTGGCTGGTCTGCGGTGGGGCAGGTAGCTTTAAGGTGTTGGAGGAATGCTCAGTTTTACCTGAGACAACATCTAGAGCTGGGCTGCCCAATACGTCCAGGAGCCACATGCAGCTCCTTGAATCAAAATTCAATACAATTAGAAATTTGGCATCTCAGTCACACTGGCCACGTTTCAGGGGATCCACAGCTACTGGACAGTAGAGACCCAGAACATTTCCATCATCACAGGAGGTTCTGTTGGACAGCATGAGACTGGCTGTTTAAGTCTAGAAAGTTCCTGGGCACTGCAGGTCTAGATGTTTAAGTCTAGAAAGCTCTATTGAACCGCACTGGCCTAGATGTTTAAGGTTGTCTGCAATTAGAGTCAGACGCCTCTGGGGGAGGGCCTGGCTCCACCCGCCTTGAGCTTTGTGACCTCAGGCACGTGACTTGGTCTTGCTGGGTCTCACTTCCTCCTCTGTAATGAGGGGAGAAAAGCAGGATCCACCTCACACACGTGCGAGGACACGTGTGAGGACACGTGCGAGGACACGTGTGAGGACACGTGCGAGGACACGTGCGAGGACCTGCCCCAGTCCTTCCCCTCCAGACTCAGCTTTCTCGTCAGCCACGGCCACTGTGTCTCCATGGTCGTCTTCCCGGTCCTGCAGGCTGTCCAACAGGAGGCCATTATTCTTCCTCTCCCCCTCCTACAGATAGGGAAACTGAGGCTCCGAGAGGTCAAGAGACTTGCTCCAGGCCACACAGCTGTCGCTGGCAAGCAGAGCCCATCTGCACTCCAGGCTCACATGATCTGACTGCACCGGCCAGAACGTGCTGCCACCCACCCCAGCCCCTCACTCCTTGTTTCCTCTTGCCAGCGTCCTTCATGCACGTGAAGACAGCCGTTCCCCCAACTCCATCTCTCTCTGGGTCCTGAGGCCAGTGCAGGTCAGATCTCCTTCCTTCCCACTGAGGACACTGCCCACATCCCCAAACTTGCGGCCAGCACACTCTCTGCCCCCAGAGGCCTCAGTGCCGGAGGCACAGCTCCTCCAATAGCACCGGGGCAGCGGGCCGATCACTGCTCCATGGGGCGGACCCGTGGCATGTCATCGAACCACTGCAGATCTCTCCTGGCGGCCTGCGGAAGTTCGTCATCCATCGCGGAGTTTCACCGGCACCCGACGCGCTTTCTCGACAGGAGATCTGGAGTTCGTGGCTCCGAGCAAGTGTTCACCCGTGAGCCGGGTCGTCTGAGGAGGGAAAGGAATCTGCAGGGAGACAGGTCCCCCCGCTCCTCAAATGTCCAGACCTGGAAGTGCTCCTTCTGTGGTTTGGCCCAGGGACAGGCAGTGGCACCTGCCATTCACGGTGGAGCGAT
The DNA here is from genome assembly GCF_027409185.1 of Cynocephalus volans. Taxonomy (NCBI): domain Eukaryota; kingdom Metazoa; phylum Chordata; class Mammalia; order Dermoptera; family Cynocephalidae; genus Cynocephalus; species Cynocephalus volans. Next base: position 2,962,947 of record NC_084476.1, read on the forward strand.
GCTGGACTCTGAGGCTCAGGCACCGCCCGGCTGCAGCAACAGGGGCTCCTGGTGCCATAGCAGGGCCAGGAAGGCCGCCCTGAGTGGCTCACCCTAAATTAGTTGTACCTTCCCTCCCCAGGACAGCTCTGCCCGGGGAAGCTGACTGCTCTGGCTCTGTCACCTTGCTGTCTCTATCCTCTGGACGTACCCAGGCAGACACCCTGCAGCCGCCTCGTCACTCTCAGGCTGCCCTTTGTTCTGCACTCCTCGTCTGAGCCTTGGTTTCCCCATCTGTAAAGTGGGTGTGAAGATGACAACCACCTGGAGCACTGCTGTCCAGGCCACATCAGACCCGCAGGGTTTGCCCCCTCTACTCCTTCTTCCAGGCTCCCCGGGCATCAGGACAGACACATGGAGCCAAGAGGCCATGGCATTTTTTGAGCTGGGGGTGTCGGAAGCAGGCAGGATGAGGGGTCCTATGTGCCTGCCACCTGCCACCTGCAGCCGCTCTGGGCTCCCGTCTTCAATGACGCTCCGGATCTCTGGCTAGTTTCCAGTGGTGCCTGGGTACTCATGAGGGTTCTAGGTCAGGCTGATAATTAGCATGCAGTGCAGTTAATTGGGCTGGTCACAATGACCCTGCTGACCTGAAATGTGGGCCAGCCACAGCTGTTTTGTGCAGGCTGTGCCCAGGGCTGCAGAGAGCTGCTTTTCTAGAAAACGGTTTCCAAAGCGGGCACACAGATCTGGACTCACATACCAACAAAGAAACAAACAAAAATGAACACACCAAGCGGGTGGGGGTGGTGGAGGGTTCGGGGCGACAGAGCCAGTGAGTGAGTCCAGCTAAGGGCAGAGGGAGTCTGGGAATGAAACTGAACCGCAGTGGTGGCGTATTGGGGGAATCCACAGAAGCCCAGGGGTTTGGAGCAACCCAACTCCATGTCTTGGCTCATCCGGGCAGTTAACTCAGAGGCTTAGAGAAGCTTGTCACATGCCTGGCCTGCAGGGAATGAAGGCCCTTCCCGTCCCAGCCCTGGCCCGGCCCCAGCTGACTTCTCTGCAGACTCTGTGTCTCCAGCTGCTGCCGCAGTGAGCACATCCCCACCCCAGGGCGTGTCAGGGCTCCTGTACCACCATGGCTGTCCCCTCCCTCAGCCGTGTCCCTTCCCACCCTCCCAAGACGGTTTGGTGTTCATCTTTGCAGGGGATTGCCCCGGACGCCCTTGTTGGTCTGGTGGTGAAGACGGAGACCAGGCCTGTCAGGTCCCCATCAGAGATACCGTTGGATGAATACTTCGGAGGACGTTTACATCGATGATGAAGGACGCAGGAAAGCAGCAGCAGGTTATTGAAATATGTGCAATCATCATTTGTCTTGTGATAAAAACAGTTTCCTACCATCTTGAAATGTGCTTTTCCGTGAACCCCAGCCACGAGATGCCGTGGGTGTTCAGCACCGATTTTTGACCGTATTTTGCAGTGGATTACACAGTGACAGTAGAGCCTTTCACCCCAGTGATGTGAATACGATTTTTAAGCCAATAGCTCAATTGGAAAATCTTCTCTCAAGTAATCGAGAGCTGCGAGAGCCTTTTGCACTTGCTGGAACGGTGTCTGGCCGACTCCCAGGGACCTGAGCAAAACGCCCGCGGTGGCAGCTTGGGAGGGAAGAGGAGTTTCAGCATTGATTGTCCAAACGCAGGGAAATCTCGATGCTTCCCCTGATGGGGGTCAAGCCAGATGAAGATTCTGCAGCCAGAGGCTCCCTGTAGCTGCTAAGTCTGTGACTCTTCCCCACATTCTGGGTCTGTCCGGGAAGGCAACTTTGGGACTGCCAGCAGCTTTGCTGCTGAGCAGAGCTGGTGCTGGTGACAGTTGTTCCACTGTGAGATCAAACGGGTCGAATGCTCCAAACACTCAGTGTCAGGGACAGCTGCAAGCTTTCTGCTGGGCCTGGGCTCCCCGGGCACAGGTCTGCTGGATGGACTCGCCCCGCTGACTTCTGGGGCTGCGTTTGGGGTCAGGCAGTGGTTTGGGGCCAGAAGGTTCAAGGCATCCAAGGAGGGTTGTCTTATTCCCAGGGTATTTTTTTCTCTCCCCGTGTGGGCCAAATCCTGTGACAACAAGGCTCTCCATGCCAAGGCAGTTTGCGAGCTCTGAGGGTCTGGCTCTGACTTTCCCTCACCAGGACCCTTCGCTAGTGTTTCTCTGGCCCTGTCCCTGCAGCTGTGATTTTAATGAGCATGCCGTCTCTGCTGGGCAGGGGTGGGGGGAGAATCAGGTGTGATGATGGCAGCAGAGGTCAGGGTCAGGGAAAAGATGCCACGCCTCCTGCCTTGAAGACTGAGGAAGGGGCTGCGAGCTGAGGATGAGGGCACCTCTAGAACTGGGAAAGGAAGATCCTCCCCAGAGCCTCCGAGGGAGTGAGCCTGCCGACGCCTGGGTCTAGGGCCAGCCAGGCCCATTGCAGACTCGACCTCTGGACCTGTGAGACAACCGATGTGTGTTATTTTATGCCACTAAGTTTGTGGTGCTCTGTTGTGTCTGCTGTCACAGCAGGAGCCCAGCAGGCCTGGGACTGGAGCGAAGAGAGAGGTCCAGGTGGGGCCGGGTCCTTGGGCTTCATTCCCAGGGCAGTGGACCATTGTCTGAGCAGCCTGATGCAGAGCAAAGGACAAAGGACCAGTATGTGACTGGGAGGGGCAAGAGCAGAAGCAGGAGGCTAATGGGGGTCACAGTTGTGACCCCAGAAAGGGGGTCTAGTGGCCTGGATCAGGGCCTGCGATGGGCTGGTTTGTGGTGTATCCGAAGGTTGAGCTCAAAGGACGTTCTGGTCAATAGCCTGTGGGCAGGAGGGAGAGAGGCGAGGACTCCCAGCTCTGACCCGACAAGGGAGGGGTTGTGATGCTCGGGAGTGTGGGAGGGCGGGGGTCGAGCATGGGTTTGCAGCGGGAGGAAGAATCGAGAGCTCTGCTTCGTCCCCCAGTTTGCTGAGGCACCCAGGTGGAGGTGTCCAGGGGGAGCTGATGCCCATGTGAGGGGCTGCAGGAGGTACAGCCTGGGCACATAGATTAGGGAACCTTCAGCAAATGGGTGGTATTCAACAGGGGGGACTGGGTGGGGTGTCCTGGGAGAGGGGATGGCTGAGTCACAGCCTGGGGGATCTCCATCATCAACAAGGTCAGAGACAGAGGAGAAGCCAGCCAGGGGGATGGAGAAGGGGTCACTGATCAGATGGGAAAAATCAGTACAGGTGGGGCAAATGCCTTCCAGTCCCCAACATAGCTGAGACACGAAAGTCCCTTCCCCGCAGAGCTGAGGCAGACTCTGGGGCAACATCCCCGTCTTCCAGGTATCGCTGCCCAGACGTGGGTCAGGGAGCTGTGCCCTCACGCAGGAGTGGCACTCCAAGCCAGTGAAACCAGAGGCTCCTGGCTTTCCAAAAAAGGCACTGGAACCAGCGTCTGGCAACGAGGGTGCTGCTGAGTCTTGACTGAGCAATAACAAGTGTTGGAGTTTCCACCCCGGCCTGCAGGAGGGCTCCGAGCTGTCTCTGCACGAGGGCCTCGGCTCTGGCCAAGCGCAGACAGTGGTTCACGCCCTACACCCATTTGTGACCATCGGTGAGGAGCGTGGCCCGAGGCGAAGGCTCCTGCCCTGGGTGGTGTCCCAGGGCTCCTGTGGGACCAGGCTCGCTCTTCTCTCCCAGTTTTGAAATCCTTTATTTTCCTGGATGTTTCCTTTGTGAGCCTGCAAGTATCAGAGCAGGGCCCAGCCAGGGCAGGTTACAGGGATGTGGACGGGGATGAAGACCAGGGCATGAAGACACCCCCACTGCAGCCACACCCCGTGCAGGATGCTGCTGGCCACGTCACACGGATTGTCTCTCTCCGTCCTCAGGACAGCCTGGGATGAGCACGTGGCTGTTATCCTCGCTTTCCATATGAGGAAACCCACAGTAAGGAAGTGCCCGGGCCAGGCTCGCACATTCTGCACGTGGTGGAGGTGAACTCGGGCCCAAGGCTGCCCCCTCCCAAACCCCGCAGGCTGCTCTGCATAGGTGGCCTGTCCCCAGCGAGGGTGAGGCTAGCAGGAGACAGGGCTCAGGCACCACCAGATAGAGAACAAGAGCAGAGAACACCCCCGCCCCCCGGCACTGGCTCTCAGCAGGTGTATTAATTGTGGCTCTCCAGAGAAACAGAACCAATAGGAGATCTATACAGGAGATTTATTATTACGAGGAATGGGCTCACACGATTGTGGAGGCTGAGTCCCACCGTCTGCCGTCAGCAAGCTGGAGGCCCAGGAGAGCTGCTGGTGCAGCCCTAGCCAGAGAACGAGGCAAGCCGATGAGTGTACATCCCAGCACAAGGGCAGGATGGAAGAGAAAAGGGCAAATCCCTTCTTCCTCAACTCTTTGTCCTATTCAGACCCTCCTCAGTGGATTGGACGAGGCCCACCCGCACTGGAGAGGGCTGCCGGCTTGTCTTTACCAAGTCCACTGGTTTGAACGCTAATCTCATCCCAAACACCCTCACAGATGCGCCAAGAAATAATGTTTGATCTGGGCTCCCCACGGCCAGTCAAGTTGACACGTAAAGTTATCCCATCAGGGCACCCGCCAGCCTCTACTCAGCACAGGACTTTGGAAGCCATTGTCTGGCTCATAATCGACCCTGCAGAAACGGGGTGCCCCGCCAGCTGGACTTGTGTGTGCAGCCGCTGAGTCTGTGTGTGTGTGACGAGGCAGTGCCTTTTAGTCATCTCAGTGTGGACTGTTCACGTGTTGATCGCCCAGGAGTAATCTCCCACACCCTGCTGGCTCCACTGCATGGAATCCTCTGCCCTGGCAGTGTGGGCTCAGAGATGGATCCAACAGAAGCTTCAGCTGGCAGAAACCCTGGGTCCCAGCTCCTGCCATCCCTCTGTCCCAGCACCTGCACCTGGCCAGGTCACGAGGTATCTGTCTTGCTACTCCACTCTTTGGAATCAGGACCCATGGTCCTTCCACCTAAGGGTCCTCTGAGTCCAGCATTATGGTTGGCACGAGTAGATATTCATTCATTCATTAATTCATTTGTTCAATAACTTGAGGTCCACTATGTGCCATACACATCTATGAAGTGAGAGACTGAGTGAGCAAATGAATGAACACTGGAGATACGAAATCTGACTCAATTTCTCTCCCTGCTCCGACCTATCTGGGTGACCTTGAACAAATCTGGGCTTCAGTTTCCCTTCCAGGAAATGACGGGTTTGGGCTAAAGAGTCCTATGTTCCTTCCATAGTGCTGTTCTGGGATTGCCTAAAACACGGAAGCAAAAGCAAAAACCATGGTGTCCTAGACGGTTTTTGGATTATACCTTAGGCAGGTCTCCAAACTGGTCCATGCCTCAGTTTCCATCTGTAAAATAGGGTTTATCATGTCACCCACCTCCCTGGGCCCTGGAAAAATGGCCTGCAGAGATGGCATCATAGCCATCACTGTCGCTGGTCCTATGGCTATTGTCAGAAGCTAGCCTGGGGGACTCAGGCAGTTTCTTGCCAGGTGGTTCCTGTCATCGGCAGACAAACCTCCAGGCAGCCCTTCCCCAGTCCTGTACTTCCTGAGAGCTCTTTGCTCCCTCTTTAAATATTTAAGCCACGTGATGTAATGCCCAAGCTCTGATGGCTTGGTCTGGCGCTCAGACCATGGCGGCAGGCTTTCAAAGCTTAATTTTAATATTTTGTTGGAAGAAAATTGACCCAGAGAGAAAGCTGAGGCTTTTAAGGCATTAGAGAGCCGAGAGGAGCTTGCATAGACCCAGCATGAATTTTACTTAAGGAGAAAAAAATGTTTGCTCTCCAAGTCTCCTGACCCGGGCGCTGCCTCCCAGGGTAGGGGCAGCCAGTGCAGCTCTTTTGCAGGCAGGCGCATTATGGGCCTGTGATTTCAGGGCTGCAGTAAATCAGGGCTACCTTGGGCCAAATGGATCTGTAAATTAGAGGAAGAAAGCGCGTGAGGGTAGCAGTCTGCACTGCGGCTCTTCAACAGCGGCTTCTCAGGCCACAGACTGTCCAGGGTCCTCTGCACATTTTCCCACCAGGACCAGGACTGAGGAGGGAGGGGGGTGCTCCCGATGATGACTCTGCTGGCCCAGAGGCCTGCCTTTTGGAGCGGAAGATGGAGCTTTCTGCAGAAGAGCATGGCTCTGAGGAAGATCCCTGTTCCATCACTGTTTTCAATGACATGTGTGTGGGTGCACAGCAGGCTGGCCCTGCTGCTCACTGGGGGCACGCCTCAGGTCAAATGACACCATCTGCTGGCAACTCAGTTTCCTTGTCAGTAAACAGGGATGACACTGCCTGCCTTGCTGACCCTCTGCAGCATGATGGGACCCTGAAGAGTTCAGATGTCAAGGGTGTGGCTGATGTGTGTTGTGTCCTGTTTCTGCCCCCTCTCACCAGCCCTGGGACCACGGCAGGCTGCTTAGGCTCCCAAACCCTGCTGGTTTCACGGTTGTAATGGGGGTAATGAGGATCGCTGCTTCGTAGCATTACTGAGATTCAGTGAGATCACTCACATCTAACAGCTCAGTGCCTGGCACTAAGAAACCACTTAGAAGTTAGGACAATGAAATGCACCGATGAAACGTTGATTCGCAAAGTGTGACCTTGTAGTGCTGCTGCTGAAGACGAGGGTGCAGATGGATCTCAGGTCCTGCACTCTCAGAGCCTTCCTCGATCTAGACAAAGAGACCAGTGGTGATCCTGCCCGACAGCCAACTTCCATCCCTAGTGAGGACATACCTGCTAATTTGGGATTATTTAAGAAGACTCTGGGTCAAGGTCAGCCCTTGCTTAGCAAATAATTTTTCAAGATGTTGCAGACTCATTACACCAACAAGTTTACTGGGATAATAGCAAAAATAGCTCTGGGAGCAAAATGTCCCCAAAAGCACTTAAGAATTTCCAGTTGAACCACAAATCACTTAAAAGCTAATTTCAGTAAAATTCTTATCTGTTAATTAAGAATGTTCTAGAGCTACATGGAATCATCTGCAACCCATAAAGGAGAGCTCTTTAGCCAACCTGCTGCTAGACTAGTTTGTACACCCAGATGCACTCACTATTCAACAGCGTGGTGTTTCTTTAAACATTTTCCATTCTGAGTCTGAAAATGGAAACTTCCAGCCCGGCTAGTGGGTCTGCACTGCGCCTGGCCCCAAGGAACCGGTGCCCATGGGGATGGTGCCCAGAAGCCGTCTGGCTGACGGCCCCTCAGAACTCGACACCTGGGCTAAAGCTGCACATTAGTGATGCCTTCAGATTTTGCCTGCCGTTAATAAGATGCTTGGTCTGGCCTGTAAGCGAATTGTACAGCTAACTAATGTGTCTGTAGCTTGGAATTATTTATTGCCCATGATTGCTCTGCCTGGGTTTTCAATACATAATTCATATTTCTAAGATGTTTCCCTCTGAGCTCAGAGTGGAAAGGAGAAAGCAAGCCTAGAGTTAAAGCTGTGTGTGAGTGTTGTAAGCAGAGGTGGACGATGTGGTTTCTGGGGCCATGGGCTATCTGCTGCCCACGCTGGGCAGCAGGGGGGGATTCGAGAGGGTCTGGGAGAAGCTGCTAGAGCTCAGAGCCCAGGCTTGGTCTCTGGGAAGAGAGGCTCTGAGTCCCTAGGAGTGAGCTTTCTCTCCTCATCCTTCTGAACATTCTGAGCTGCTATCCAGGCTGGAACACATCCCCCCTTCCCCCGTAAGCAGACAGGGAACTGCCACGTGGAACGGTTCTCAATGGAGAGGAACACGACAGGCCCTAAAGCAGGAGAAACTGTGGTTAGATGTAGGAGGCACTGACTCCAGTGAGCACTGACAGGTCTTGGAGAGAAGATCAGGACTGGGTGACCTCTGATCTTTGGGGACCCCCCCTTTCCCTGGAGGAGCTCTCCCTGAGGCTGCCTTTGTGGTGGAGGGGTAGGCCTTATGAATTCCGGCAGGTCTTATAATCCCATGATTATAAAGTGATTGCTATGGGCAAAAATGCCCCGATGAGCAGATATAATAAGAAAGGAGGCTTTGAACAAAATCGCTATCGAGAGATCAAGCAAAATCAGTTGGGGAGGGTTTCCAGAAGTGGGCTGCGTGTGGCTTGCCCTGGGTGATAGAAACTGTCGGGGCTCCCGCCGGCCACCGCGTGTCTGGGCTGTAGCTATTCGCTTTCGTTGTTTGCATTCATTCTTGTAAAACCTCAGCCCCAGAAGGGGAGCGGACGCCACAATAGCTCAGCGAGGATGTGAGCAATAATATTAGGGATGAAAGTGTGCAATTCAGGGCTGTGAAGGATTGGGGGGTGCAGAGAACAGAGTGCACAGAATACTAAAGGCTCGCCACGGCTCGGGAGCCAGGCATGATGAGTAACGGGAGAGGCCACATCAGATTCCATCAAGACATCTTAATCTGAGTTCATTTTTCTCCTACAGGCTAGACAAGGCTGGCGGCGGCAGGGCAGGAGGAAATGGGAGTGACCCTTTCAAGCAAGGAGTATGTGTGTGTGTGTGTGTGTGTGTGTGTGTGTGTGTGTGTGTGTGCACGGGTGTAGTGTGTGCATCTGTGGCATGTGTGTGTTCATGTGCATGTGCAAGGGTGCACTGTGTATGTGCACATGAGCATGTGTGGGTATGTGAGTGGTGTGTGTGGGCATGTTCATGTATATGAATATCTATGTGTGTGGGAGCACGTGTGTTGGTGTGTGTGTAAGCATATGTGCACAGTATGTGTGCACGTGTGAACACCTGTGTGTACAGGAGCCCGTGTGTGTGCATATGTTCACGTGCAGGTGCATGTGTTAGATATGTACAGGGTATGTGTGCAAGTGTGCACACCTGCATGTACAGCAGCCCATGCGTGTAGTGTGTGCATGTGTTCATGTGTGAGTGCACATGTGAACATGTGTGTGCATGTACACACACCTGTGGGTACAGAAGCCCATGTGTGTAGTGTGTGCTCATGTGCAGGTACATGTGTGACTGTGTGCACACCCCTGCATGTACAGCAGCCCCTGTATGTAGTGTGTGTGTGCATGTGTTCATGTGTGGGTGCACATGTGAGAATATGTGTATGGCATGTGTACATATGTGCACATCTGTGTGTACAGGAGCCCATGAGTGGAGTGTGCATGCATGTGTTCATGTGCAGGTGTACATGTGAGCATGTGTGTATGGTGTGCATGCATACATGTATGCTTGTGTGGTATGAGTGTGGTGGGTGGTAGTGGCAGGATGATGGAAGTCAGTCATGCATCTAGGGATGCTGTTCTAGAGTTTGTCTCATGAGAGCACCGAGGGTGTGCCATAATCCACCTAGCACCTCAAATGTCGGCCTAGGGCAGCCTGTTGCCTTTGGCTGCCGGTGGACTTTGGTTTCCACACAGGCTAATGTTCCCAGGAAGGGAGTTCCCTTGCACGGGGCCCACGGTTCTGATGCAGGCAGTGGAGTTGTAGAGACCCTGTGTACCCGGGTCTGAGGACTTGTGCTGCCCTCTCATGGGTACCTGAGCCTTGGGGGGGGGTCAATCCTGGGCATCATAAGCCCATCCCACCTCTAGCCTAGTTCAGGGTTTCTCAGCCTTGGCACTGTTGATAGTTTGGGTCGAATAAGTCATTGCTGTGGGTCCGTCCTGCACATTACAGAAAGTTTAGCAGCACCTTGGACTCTACCCACACCAGAAACGCAGGCTCCGAGTCTTCAGTGTGCTTTGGCACTAATTCCCCCCAGAGTGCCACGAGTTGAGCAAAGATGTTGGTAGTTAATTTGATAATTAAAAACAAACATTGCTTTATTTGAAAAGGCCCGGTCCTTTCTAGTTGCAGAGTGGGGATTCAGACTGGGCTGCCCGTGATGCCAGCCAGACACCAGTTCAAGTGAGATCTTTATCTCAGCAGGGGCAGCCACTGGGCTCCAAACAGAGAGAGCAGCGGATGGGTGGATGGACTGAGGGACCTTGGACTCTATTGTTCTCATCAAATCACCCACTGACACTGGACTCTCTGTGGCTCCCAATGGGACCCCAGGACAAGGCCTGCAGATTTGAAACAGAAGAGTGGCTGCTCCTGCAGCCCCGAGAGCCCCAACCCACACGCTCATAACTCAGGGCACAGAGCCCCTTGCCTGGACACACAGCTCTTACCCTGGCTAAGAAAATTCCACGGGGGTAACAGGACGAGTGTGGGCTGCCTTCAGGCCACACGTAGAAGAGTTTTCAGTGGCACTTAAAACCCTCTGGAATTGGTGTGCTGTCACCCTAGGACAAGTCCCTTTTTCCTGAATTAGGCCCGAGTTGTGATTATGCCCTGTCTGCTTGCTCGGTTATCATTGCTGGTACTCGGGTGGGCACCTGGCCAACTGTGTCTAATTGACCATTTTGGGCAGGCGTCCCAGTGGAGCCCACAGGAACAGAAGGGATGGTCTGTCCCCAGGCCCCTGGAAGTGGGGCCTCAAGCTGCGGGGAGGGGTGTGCAAGGCATGGCACGTGCTGCCTCCACAGGCATCTCCCTGAGGCAGCCTCCGGGGCAACGTCAGGGTTTGCAGAAACCTGACAGGGCCCCGGCTAGGGCCCCCAGGCTCCACTGCTGCCTTTCTGTGCAGCTCTGGTTGAGCTGCTGCCCTCCTTAAGTTATAAAATGCCATTTTGCAGTGTTGGGGAGACCACAAGAGACAATGGATGGGTTTGTGCTTTCAGAGCTGTACTGAGCAGCAAAATGTCACTTCCTCCCTTTCCTGGTGGCAAAACCCAGTGAGGTGCGGAGAAAAAGGCCCCAGACTGAGCCGGGGGTTTGGGTCAGGTCATCTCCACTGTGAGGCCAAGAGCATGTGTGGGACTTGAGGAACCTTGGCTGTTGCGTCTGCAACGCAGGTCCCTGAAGGCGTGTGGGTGAGGGAGGCTGGGCATGGCAGGCAGTGGGAGGAGAGGAAGAGTGGAGACCCTCCGAGGAGCTGCCTAAGGCATAGGTGCTTAGGTGACTCTGCCTGTGACAAGGTCATGGTCACCTTTGTCCAGGGCAGCCCTCGCTCAGACTGTGCTCCACCGTGGCTGGGTGGCGTCCAGGTTCAAGATGGGCCAGTGAAACCCTCACCTCCAGACTAGGTTAGGTTCTTGGTGAGCGGCAGCTGTTAGACTGTGCAATGAGCGGCTCGGATGGACTCATCACCCTGTCGTTCATGCAACAAGCATTTATTAGTCCTGACTGTATGCAAGGTCCTGCTCTGGGACCCAGGACAGGAATGGGCCAGGCCGAGAGAAGGAAGCCGTGCTCCACGTGCTGAGACACAGGCGGGAGGCCAGGCTTGAGGCTGTGCACTTTAGTTCAAGGGGGTCAGCACGCTGGGGAGGCAAGGAGGGTGCTGAGCTAGCTCCGGAGGGAGAGGGGGCTGCAACCAGGGGAGGCTCCCAGGAGGCGGCAGCTGGGACAGTGGGTAGGACTGGGAGCTGCACTAATGAGGAAGGACGAAGGCCTGAGCCTCTCCATGTGGTGATGAGGACCTGAGGGGCGTGAGACCTGGAACCCCGCTCCAGGTGGAACAGTCCAGAAGTCCTGGCTCCAGCCAGTGGGAGGCTCTTCCCCTTTCCACACTTAGTGTTGAAGCCTCACCATGAAGTTGCCCCTGCTCTGCAGCACCGCAGAAACTGCTCCCTTTCCAGGTATGTCCCTCCTGTGGATTGTGGGATTGGGAGGTGTGCATGTGTGGGAGTGCATGTGCGCACATGTGTTCATGTGTGTGTGCACACAGACATGCATGCATGTGTGCATGTGTGCATGTGTGCGTGCATGCTCTCAACGCACGCACACATGTGCTAGTGTGTGCGCACGTGTGCCCATATGTGCGTACGGGTGGGAAGCAGTTATGTCTCTGGCTATGCTCTGCTCCACATTTCCACGACCCCTCACCAACAGCCTCCTGGACTTGGGGGACGGGAAGGGGTGACAAGGAGAAGCATGTGATGTCCGACCAGTGTCCTTGAGCTGGGTGCCTCTCTCCTGCTGGTGAGGAGCTGTGGGGGAGGAGCCGGAGCCCGCTACAAACCACCCATCCGCCCCGCAGTGGTCAAGGGGAGCTTTGGCTGAGGGGCCTCACATCGTAGCTGCTCTTTTGATTGATTGATGAGACAGTCCTTTAATAATTTAGCATGTTTGGGAGTGTTTGAAAGCCAGAGAGGGCGCCTCACTTCAGGCCCTTCCTCCTCGGCTCTTCTCCTGGTTCCCAGAGGACGCGGAGCAGGAGAGTTCATCACAGCATCGTGGAATCAGATGAGAATTTCTCAAGCATGGAGGGCCGAGGGCAGGCGCAGGGGGATTTGACAACGTTTGAAGTTTAATCATACATTATGTCTCTGCCAGCTGGTGCTAACAACACACCAGCCCTCACATGTTGTGAGGGTCCGTTTTGTGTCAACTTGTCTGGGCCACGGTGCGCCCAGATATTTGGTTAGACATTACTGTGGGTGCATCTGTGGGGGGCGTTTCTGGATGAGATTAGCATTTGAACGGTGGACTGAGTGAAGCAGATGGCTCTCCCTGGTGTGGGTGGGCCTCACGCAGTCCACCGAAGGTCTGGACAGAGCAAGAGGGCTGAGTAAGAGGGACCTGCTCTTGCTCGCCGGCCTGAGCTGGGACAAGGACATCAGCTCCTCCTGCCTTTGCACAGTGGACGGGACCCACACTGTTAATTCTTCTGGGTCTCCAGCCTGCCAATGACCCAGCAGGGGACCGCCACACGAGGCTCCTCTGGGGAGCTGGCAGCCCAGGTGGACACCGAGCAGGTCGTCAGCCCAGGACGAGTTTCCCACAGGGGAGCGCAGAGTCCAGCTGGGAGTGGCAGGAGAGGGCAGGGAGGAGGCGAGAAGGGGTGCAGGGTTGTGCAGCTCTGAGCAGAGGAGCCACTGGGCCCCTGCCATGAAGGCCAGCCGGGTGGTGGCTACCTAAGGACAGCCGCACAATGCTGGCACAGGCCACCCGCTGACCGAGCACCAGCTGTGCATGCCCGAGATTTCGTTCTTCACCCGCAGCACAGCCCAGCAGGGCGGGCTCTGGAGACGGAAGCACAGGGTTCAGCCCCAGCTCCCAGCTGCTCAGTGGGAGGGGGCGGAGAGAGGGCGTATTAATTTTCTGTGACTGCAGTAATAAATTACCACGGAGTTGGTGGCATAAAACAACAGAAAGTGCTCTCTCCCAGTTCTGGAGGGTGGAGTCAGAAACCCAGGGGTCAGGGGAGGGTCCTCCCTGCCTGTCCCCTACCTGCTGGCCCATCACCCCCTCCTGTCTCCCTGGGCTGCGGTCTCCCGCCTCCTCTGGCCACATGTGCACTTGGCCTCTGACATGATGATCTGCCAGCGTGCGTCCAGCCTGCTGTGCCCGTGGGGCTGTGGCAGCCGTCACAGCTCCATTCCAGGATACCCCACCAGTGGGTTGAGGGTGGTGGCAGCTGCCCTGGTGCCCCAAGGGCAGAGAGCAGGATGTAGCACTGTTGTGTGTGATCAGCAGGGCTGCTCCTTGGGTGGGGGTGGGCACTCCAGAAGCCTCACAGGGGGCCCAGAGGGTGCCTCAGGGACAGCCCACCTCTCTCATGGGCAGCAGGACCTGGGCAACCTGGAGAGACTTAGCCTAGTCCCATGCAGGATCCCTCTGCCTTCCCCCTGCACAGGAGGCTCAGAACATGCTGGAACGCAGGCACCACTTTCCGCATCCCCGGGGGCAGTGCAGCTCCAGGCCTCCTTTTGAGGTCCTCTGACAGTCCCCCTCTGTCTTCTCTGCATCCCTCACCCTCTCCTCAGGCAGCCTGTGCCTCGACGACCAAGCAGGTGAGAATTCCCTGCCGCTGAGGCTCTTCTCGAAGGCAGGCCTGCCGGTTCAGCCACCCAGGAAAATCAAGCCATTGAGAGAGGTGATTAAATTCAGAAAATCAGCTTCTAATGATTTACGGCCTTGTGAGTGACTGTGATTGAACCCATGATTTTCTCCACGCTTCTCAAGGAGGGCTGGCTTTCAGCTGAGGCTACTGGGTGACTCGGCAGAAGAGGCACATTTGTCTCCTCGAAATCGAGATCTTGTTTGCCACATCCCTCTGGGGTGCCAGCGTGTGCAGCACACGGGTCTCTTTGTCTGAGAGGGACGTGGGGAAGCAGAGACACGCAGAGACACGCACACAGCACAGCGGGGAAGATCAGGGCTGCCCAGCACGTGTGGCGTGGAAAGACCCTGTCCAGGAGCCGCACGCCTGGGCCTCCATCCCCGTGGCTGGCTCCCCGTCTCTGTGTTCTTTTTGACTTTTCTTCTTTTAATTAAACTTCTTATTTTGAGATCATCGTAATTCACATGCAGTTATAGGATATAACGCAGAGACATCCCTCTACCCTTAGTCAGTTTCCCCCAACGGTAACATCCCGCAGAACTATAGGACAATGTCACAACCAGATAGTGACGTCGATACAGTCGAGATATGGGACATCCCACCACCACGACGACCCCTCCTGTCGCCCTTGATACCCTCACCTGCCTCCCTCCTGCCCCCACCCCGTCCTCAGCCCCTGGCGACCACCCGTCTGTGGTCCCCCTTTTCAATTTTGTCATTTCAAGACTGTTGTGTAGCTGGATTTGTGTGGTGTGTAGCCTTTGGGACTGGCTTTTTCTCATTCAGCGTAGTTCTCTGGAGTTTCAGCCAAAGCTCTGTACAAATGAATACTTGGTTCTTTTCGTTGCTGAGCAGTGCTCCACAGCACGGCTTGCTTAACCCTTCACCTGCTGAAGGGCACCTGCGTTGTTTCGTTTTGGGTTATTGCACATAAAGCTGCTGTCAACGCTCATGCATGGGTTTTCGTGTAAACACATCTTTTCATTTCTCTGGGATAAACGCTCAGGAGTACAATTGCTAGATTGTATTTTAGTTGCATGCTCAGTTTTCACAAAACTGCCAAGCTGTTTTCCAGACTGGCCACACCCTTTCCACACCCACCAGTGACGTCTGAGGACCCAGTGTCTCTGCGCCCTCTCCAGCACTTGGTGTTGTCACTGCATTTATTTTAGCCATTTTGGTGGGCGCCTGTGCTCTTTCCCCACTCTGCCCCTCTGAGCCTCAGTTTCCTCAACTGTAAAATGGGGATACGACTCCCCCGACTAAATCATGGAGGCCACTGAGGCAGTGTGTGTGAAAGAGTTTGACTCGTTGTAAAAACACGCTTATTGCTGTTATAGGAACAAGCAAGCTAGGAATTTGGAAACTCATGTTTTCCCTCTTTCTGTCTTTCCTTCCTTCTTTATTTGTTCATTTAATCCCATCCCATAGAGCCCCATAAGGACAGCTTTCACAACGTTGCTTTAGGTGAGGACTAAAGCACATCACACCCAGCCTCTCCTGGGAGGCCTCGCAGCATCGTGAGGGAGGAAAGGCCGGCACCGGGGCCCTTTACAGGGGAGGACCCCGAGGCTGGGAGAGGCAAAGCGGGGGGTGCTCTGCCATGCCTGCCGTCCCCATTCACGCTCCTCTGACCAGCAGAGGCCCGGGAAAGGCAGATTTCAGCTCAGTGTAGCCTGTGAGCACCGCCATGTGGAGGGGACGTCTCTAGCACCTGCCCCCTTGAGAAGGTGGCCACTGCCAGGGGGGAGAGGTGTCACAAGCACTGTTAGAGCTACCACCAAGACCTTTCTGTGCCCATTTTACAGAAGAGCAAATGGAGGCTGAGAGCAGTTGGTGAGGGGAAGAGTGAGATCCCACACGGGTCTTTCTGGCTGCAAAGCTCTGGCTCTTTCCTTTCTACGTGACACAGCCTGGCCCAGCAGGTGCTCGAAAGATATTTCTGGAAATGGTACTAATTGTACTTCCTATTGGTTAGTGCCTGTGAAGAAGGACTGGGTTGCCTTGGCAAGCAGAGAGGTCACAGTCCCTGGAGTCACGTTGCAAAGGCTGGGGGACGAGGAGGAAGACCTGTGGGGGTGGCGGTGACAGGGGGTTGACTGCTGGGCCTGGACAGAGGGGGCAGATTCCAGTGTTAGGGAGGGTCGGACCAAATCATGGTTTTCACCACTGCTGCTTATTAGACTCGACTGGCATTAAAACAAAAGTCTGGTGCCTGGCCCATCACGGGAGGGGGTGCCGTGACAGTGTGTGGGGGCCGTGCTGGGACTGCAGCCGGGGTAGGGTAGGGCCACACTGGCCCAGAGGAAGCCTGAGACTGTGGCTTGTTCGGCTCCACCGCAGTCAGCAGGTGCCCTCTTGTCCATCCTGTGCCCTCCAAGGGTGGCCAGCTGTTCTCCTGCCTCAGTCTCCCCCCACGCTCAGGGTCCAGGGGCTCTCGGGTGTCCTCACTGCCGTCTGCAGTGGCTGAGAACAGCTGCTTTGGGTTTCTGGGGTTGGAGGACCCGTCAGACTCCAGGACTATGGGGAGGAGGGGGAGCTGGCGGCTCACCAAGCCCGTCAGACCTGAGACCCTTAGGCTGAAGCCCGATGCTACCCAGAGCTGGGGCCAGCCCTCCTGAGGCTCAGGGATCCCTTGTGGGGGAGACCAAGCCATGCAGACGTGTGCTGGGATGGGGGTCCCTGGAGAGAGCCTGTGGCTGCCCAGAGAGGAGCCTGTGGGCTCTGCTGTCCCTCCAGCCTGCCTTTCCAACCCTGAGAAGGCACCTGCCGATGGGGTGGCAGAAGGGACCAAGGGTGGACCAGGGTGGACCAGGGTGGACAGGGCCCTTTCCTCCTGGCTGGCCCATCAGGGTGACGGGCGTGCATAGCCACCGTGTGGGGCTCTGAGAACAAGTCTGGTGGGGGTGTCGTGGGTCAGGAGCCAGGAAACCTCGGTGCAGCCTGCAGTCTGCCCTTCCGCCAGCTCAGCATCAACCTTCCCATATGCCAGGCCCTGGGCTGGGTGTGGAGCTCCAGCTGAGAATGGGACATCCGAGGTCCCTGCTGACAGGGAACCTACATTCTAGCGTGTATGTGTGCATACGTGTGCGTGTGTGTGTGGCCGATAATAAACACATCAATGGAGAAACTATCAACTAGCAGTCTCTGCAACGCGGGGAACTCGGATCGCGCGAGGCTGAGCGTGAGCACTGAGGCTGGTCGTGGGGGAAGGAGTCTCTGAGGAGGTGTTATTTGAGCGGCAGCATGAATGGCAAGGAGATAGTTAAAGGTCTGGGAGGAGTGTCCCGGGCACAGAGGATCAGATCGGATCATGAGTGCAGCCTGCCAGCGCCTTGGCCCGCCCACGGGGGCGGAGAGATGTGGCTGGGCTGGGGCGGGGGCAGTGGGACTGGGAGGAGGGGACGAGCCTGGACTTCGGATGGCTGGGACGGGGGCTCAGTGAGGGAGGGAATGGGATGACACTGAGATTTTTAGTTGTGCGACTGAGCAATGGTGGGGAACACCAGGGGCATTTAAGAGTGGTCGAGGGGCTCAGGAGTCTGTTCTGGCCACGTGGGATTTTGGATGCCGCTTTATCATCCAGTGGAAACTTCCAGTAGGGAGCTGGACACCACCATCTGGACTCCAGCAGAGAAGTCGGGGCAGGAGGGCCATTGAGTAGAGTGATGGCTGGACGATCCTGGGGCAGCCTGGAGATGGAGAGAGGGGGGACTGGGGCACCCCACAGTGGAGGACAGAAAGACGAGGGGCCAGAGGAGCAGGAGAGGGATGACGGATGGTGCACGTGGGACGCACGTGAGCAGCGGGAGGGTGAGGACCGGGGAGGGGGCGTGCTGCTGTGAGCGCTGGCGTTCGTGCTCCTGGCAGGAGTGCCTCAGCTGGCAGGGGGAGGTGGGACCCACAGACACCGACAGGTCTGCAGAGGCCTGCAGCAAAGCGTCACAGAGGATCCACCTTCTAGATGGAGGGGCGGGGTAGGGAAGGGCACTGGGTGGTGCTGGTGCCCTTGGCCATCCCATGGTCCACCCCAGTGCGGGGGACAGGGGACCTAGCCTCAAGCACCTACATCTGTGCTCAGGGACCCAGGGGCAGCTGCACCATGGACAGGGTGGCCAGGAAGAGCCGGATTTAACCCCAGGAACAGCCCTCAGCGAAGGAGAGGAGGGAGGTGGCTGATAAATGCCCAGCTGCCCTGTCCCTCCTTCCATGGGACAATTCAGATGGAAAGTTTTATATGGCTCTGGAGGGTCCCGGCAGAGTTGAGCTCGGCTGTCTCCTTGCACTGCACTGATGCTTCACCCTCACGGGCGTTCCCGAGGCCACCGCCCAGCACACCCCTGCACCCAACCCAACGCACTCCCCAGGGTCTGCCCGAGGAGAGCCCGGCCTTAACCCTAACCATCCCAGCAGCCTGCGACCATGGTAACCTGTGACCATTGTCCCTCTTTGGGGAAGGAGGAGCCAGAAGCTCAGAGGGATGTTGCTGGACACTAGGCAAGGCCAGTGTGAAGGGCACTGAGCAGAGGGGCTGAGCGGCCACCGTGGACCATGTGAGCCAGGAGGGAGACGGAGCTGGGAAGTAGAAAGCAGCAAATTGGCTGTGCAGGGTGAGGGAGACAGAGAGACAGAGAGACAGGGAGAGGGAGACAGACAGACAGAGAGAGGGGGAGAGACACAGCGAGGAGGCGGCAGAGGAGGAGCCGGCTTACTTGCCAAGCCGAGTTGCGCTGGCCTTGGGATGAGGGAGGAAGGGGACGAAGATACTTGTGCAAAGAGGATTTAGACCCTGTCGTCACCATGTCCAGAGATGTGGAGATCTCAGGGGTGGAGGGACAGGAAAGGTGGGGAACTGGGGAGGCGGACGTGAGCTGCGGCAGAAGCGGCTGTCCCCAGACTCAAGTCTGAGGCTGAGAGGGGATGATGCTGACAGCTCAGAACGGAGCAGAGAAACCAGGAGGGAATTAGATGAAAGTCAGGGAGAAAGCACGAGGCAGAAGCAGGGGCAGATGGCCACGGGCCCCTCGGACACCCTCCTGGGGGCCCTATGGAGTCAGAGCACGGTCCCCTGGGCAGAGGGTCAGAGTGGACACCCACAGCCATGTCTGGGTTCCTGCAGCCAACGGTCCTCAGGCCTTTTCTTGAGGTGACTCAGTCCCCCGTGACCTGGGGCGCGTGTGTGGGAGGGGTGGGCTGCCCTGTCTGGGCAGCTCGGTGTTTGCTGGAGTCTTCCCAGGCCCCTGCCTTGGGGTGTGTGGCCATGTCAGCAGGAAGATGGACAGGGGAGACGTGACAGGTCACTGTGAGTGCTTTACACTCCCCACCCCCCAGCACGGATACTCCCCCCTTCCTGTCTGATCTACTTTTCCAGGCCAGTGGTCGAGGTCTTCTCTGCCTGGAAGCTAAGACAGTGGCTGAGCCCTGTGGAGGGGGCCCAAGAGGTGACAGCACCTGGGAATTGAGCCGGTCCCCTCTCAGGAATCTCCATGTGCCGTTTCTTCCCCACCAGTTGAGTCCTATGGACCAGGTACCACTGTGGCTGCTGTCAACATTCAGGCAGCAGAGGCCGAGAGGGTGACAGTCTTGTGTGGACAGGTCGGTGCTATGCTTTGCCTTAGCCCCAGGCTGGTGCCGAGCTGGGTGCCGACTGAGCTCTGGGCTGCCCAGACTGACTGGGGTCAGGGGACCGGCCTTGGCCGGCAGTGGACAGCTGTCAATCGCCACCGCTGCATCTGCATCTCCCCCGACACCCTGATGGTTCCTCTCACTTTGAGTTCTGTCTTCTCAATGTAAAATATGGTGATCACAGGGAGCCTGACCTCCTGCCATCCCACCTGGTGACAGGTGCAGGCAGTAGGTGCTGGAACAATCCTGCAGGGTGGTTGGGCGTGTCCTCAGCTGCACTGGGGCCCTGCTTCGCGGTCCCCACTGTGAGATGTCCCGGCCTGGTTCTCTGGACGTCCCAGAAATGACGTCAGCCTCCCAGAATCCTGATACACCCCGTCTGCTTGCATGGCTGGAGCAGGTGCAGCTGCTCCCACAGCAGTGCGGCCAGCACGGGAATGGGCACCCAGACGGCTGCAGGCAGCAAGCGCCCACGCGAATGGGAACGGGTCATGTGACCCGGCAGGGGTTGAAGGCGTGAGTTCGTGGTCACTGGCAGAGGGCTGACGGTGTGAATCCACGCATCACGGTGGCTCAGCCGACTCCAGAGTCCACCCTGGGGCCTGGCCCTTGGGGTCCGTGGGAAAGAAGCCATCAGGGGACCAAAGAGGCCACGGTTGCCCCCCAGGCTCTACGCTCCCTGCATCCGGCCAGCTGGACCTCTCCTTGGAATCATGACAGCTTGGGAGAGGTGCGAAGCTCCCTGTTCTTCAGGCTCCTGTGTCGCTGGGTGTTCTGGTGCACTGGCTTGGGCTTCCACAGTGACTAGTGCAGACAGGGATTGGAACACGAGGACCATGGAGGTGGGCTCGCAGGTCCTATCTGCCCCCTCCTGCCCTCTTGGCACCAGACCTACAACTGGGCACATCAGAAGGTGGGCAGCCAGCCCCATGGCTGAGACTGACGGACAATGGCCCTCTGGATTTGCTTCTCAGGGCTTGGATTTGCCTCCCCTGCCTACCGTGCTTCTGCCAGCACTGCCCTCCACCTTACCAAATGCCCAGTCACTGACAAGGTGGCCTGCACAGTGGGGCCTGCCACTGGGGTACTCGTGTCCTGGAAAAGATGTGAGGCCTTGGGCCAATCCTCATGGATGCCGGGTCTCATGAGGGCCCTTGTCTTACAGAAAGTTGGGCTGGTTCTGTTGCAAGCTGGGTACAGGCCCCACATGAGACCCTGTCCACAGGATGCCATAGACAGTCGGAACCTGCTGTGTACCTGGGGCTGTTTCCCTGGGCAGAAGCCACGGTCATGGAGCAAGGAGAGGAAACGGAATGGCTCTCTCCCCTTCTCGCTGCCCACACTGACTCTGGGCTTTGCTGCTTGGAGGTCGTAGCTCTTCTGCAGCTGAGATGAGCTGCCTGGTGCGAGGTCATTAATGCCCCTGAACCAACACCAGAAGGAGATTACCAGGCTGGCTGGCATGAATGGTGTTAATTATCAAGGGAAAAGAAACGCTCAGACACCTCACATGTGCTGAGAACAGCTTCTCAGGAGACCAGGGGAGCCACGAGGACACCAACGCTCTGAGCGTCCAGGGCAAGGGCTCAGCGTTCCGGCTGCAGGGCTGAGGCATAGGCGCTCGCCCTGCAGGTGAAGGCCGCACGCAGTGCAGGCGCTGGCTGGGGGCGGCGGGGTGTGGGCAGGGACGGAGGAAGGAAGGGACCAGACGCAGTGACCACGGCCCCTGCAGAGACCAGAGAGGCAAGCCGTGGTGTCTGCCCTCCTTGTCATGACACGATATGTATTTGCATAGGGTAGCTGATTTCCTTTTTCCCTTTTTGTTCTGTTTTATGGGAATACCATGATGGAATGTGCGTGACTGAAGTCGAGGGCGGGAGACCCTCACCCAGAAATCACAGACTTGGGCCTGGGTTGAGAACAGGTGACACTTGGCACGGGTCCTTCAGGGAGTGGGGTCACCTTGTTTTGGGGCCTGTCTTGGGGTGGGAGCAGGCTGTTTCCTGTGGCTGTTGAAGTTCCAGTCCAGAGGCGGGGTCTGGGGGGGTGGGCTGCGGGCAGACCAAGGCAGACGCCTGCGGTCGTGGCCGCCCAGCATGTCCTGAAGAGTTGGTCATGCCCACACCGCGAGCCCCTTCCTTCCCAGGTGAAATCCCGGCCCCCCCTTGCAGCTTGTGTGTGGCATGTGACCCGTCTCTGCCTCGCCCTTAGAAGGCACTTGAGGCGCCCTGGATAACCCAGGACGAGCGTCTCCTCTGAAAACCCTGACTGGATCATAGCTTTTGCCACGTGACGTAACAGGAGGTTCTGGGGGTTAGGAAGTGAATGTGTTTTGGGGGCCAGTTTTCTGACCACCACCCTGCACAAGCTCTGCCTCCCCGTGTGCATTACCAGTGGGGTAAGTGGGAATCAGGAGCCCTGGTGAACCTGGGTCTGTGGCACAGGGAGAGGAAGCAAAGTGGACTTCTGGGGGTGTCTGTGGAATGTGCTGCCACTGCTGCAGGCAGGACAGGGCCACCAAGCAGCTGCAGCCAGCAAAGTGCCCCTCTTTGATCACAGTTGTCCTGGGTCTCTGTGGCTCCCCTGGCCAGACTTCAGTAAGACCCTGCCGGCCTGCGCAACTCTGATCAAAGATTGATTAGACAGCTCTTCCTCTCACTGAGGCCAGACGGTCGGTCCCAGGATAAAACAGAGCCCAGCATTGCCAGGCACTGGCCCAGCAGCAGAAGGCAAAACTCTAGGTCTGCACAGGCCCCCGCACATGTTTTCTGGACTTCTGGAGTGCAAGTCTTCTGGTGCTTTCTACTCAGACCAGCACTATGGGAGAAGCAGCCTTCACCTGCCAAAGGCCTGAGCTGGCCACTGGGGTGGCTCAGGTTTCAGGGAGGAGTGTGTGTGTGTGTGCATGTGTGTGTGCAGGTGTGGGAGAACAAGTGCCTGTGTGTGCATGTGTGTGCACATGCGCAGTGAGCACAGAAGCATGCATATGCAGGTGTATGTCACACAGGTGTGATGGCACATATGAGAATGTATGCATGCATGTTTAACTGTATATGTGTGCACGTGCGAGGTTTGTGCACACGCACTCATCAGCACATCCGTGTGATCACACATGCATGCACAGGTGCACCTGTGAGTGTGCACTGTGTTGTGTGTGTACCTGTCTCTGTGTGTGTGTGTGCATGCACTCAGGGTGCAGGTATACGAGCAGCTGTGATTGGAACTTCATGAGAAGGTGGCAGCAGAACTCCACCTGCCGTGGAAGTCGGTCCCACGCTACTTGGAACATGTGCTGCTCTGACATAGCCAGGAATGTGCCACTGAGTGGATTTGTGCAGCACCAAGAATTTCACACAGTGCCAAGAAAAGTGGCCTGGGATGCTCAGTGAAGTGTCTTGAGTTGACAGTGCCAGGTTCCCCATGGGAGAAAGGGCCCATTTCCCATGCAAAGCAGCTGTTTGAGAAGTCGGGCTTTTCCTCACTTTAGAACACCCACCCTGCCCTCCTCTGCTGTCTCGGCCCAGCCCAGGGCCCCATGGGGACGAATCTGTATCTGCCAGGTCCCCTCATGGCCGTGATAGCTGGCCAGCTCTCAGAGGCACACCTCATTTGCTCTGTCAAAAGGCATCACTGAGAGAAAAGGTGGTCTCTGCAGAGCCCCCGAGGCTGGCTGCCACCACATTGGAAATGGATGACATGGTTTGGGGCAAAACCGGGCCAGCCCCATGCCGCTGCCCTGCTCCCGGGGTCTGGAGCTCGGGCATAGCAGACATCCTGTCCAGCAGACACTTGGTCCGTGCCATCAGGACCCGATGCTCAGTGTGCATGGTGGGGTCTGTCCTGCTTCCCGACTGGCTGCGGGGATGTCCTTTGCTCCCTGGAGGTATCTCCTTTTGACTCATGGGGGCTGTGAGGGTGAAGCGAGTTTACAAAGCCCCTCCCGCATGCCAGGCGTGTGTTGAGAGCTGTCAGCACATGTGGTTGTGTGGCCACCAGCAGGTGAACTGAGTTCCTGGCACCTGCCAGGCTGCTGCTGAGAGATGGGGGAGATTCGAACCCAGCTCCCTCTGTCTGTTTTCTACTGCACTACGTGGCCTGGCTGAGACAGAGAACGGGTGCACTCAGCTTTGCAGCTGGAAGAATCCACACGCTCACTAGCTTGGCACGGGTCACGTCCTCCCCCACAAAGCCTTCCGCTGTGCCCTTGACTTGAGGCAGGTGGCCCTTCCTGGTGACAGAGTGGCTTCTCCCCACCCCACCCTAGAGCAAAGATTCCTGGGAGAAGGTCATGGAGCTGAGGTTGGAGGTCTGCAGAGACCCCCAGAGGCTCCGTGGGGGCATTGTCTTGGAGGTCCATGAGACCCAAAGTCCTTACTGCCTGCCCTTATGTTAGATTGTGACAAAGACTCCCTCCTTGACCAAACTCTAGACAGGATCCTCTGAGCTTTTTCTCAACTAGGCCCCATCCTGGGGTCCTGCCCTTAGGAGCCCAGTTTCAGCAAGAATCCTGCTAAGTCATTTTAGAGAATCCCCACCCTTAATATCTGATCACCCTCAAAAGCTGACCAAATTCCTTGTTCCCATCTGTCCCCCAGGTGATGTACAATCTCCTTGGCCTGCCTACAGCAAGAATTCTGTTAGGTGGGTTTAGCCAGAACCCCCCTACTCCTAGTGTTCCCTGCTGGTAACTCTCCATCACCTGACCCTGACCTGCCCCTCGGCTGCAAATCCCCAATTGTTCATGTTGCATCCGAGGTCGAGCCCAGTTCCACACTGAGGTCTCTTCCTCCTGTTGCAATGGCTCCTGATTAAAATCTGCTGACCTGGTTTTCAGTCCTGCCCAGCTCTGGTTTTCTTTGACAGCTGAGCGGGCTTCCTTGAGTGCAATCCAAAGGGCCAATTGGGAGCCCTGCCCTGGGAATGCAGCCTCAGCCATTTCCATGCCTGATACTGGCACAGCAGTGGGGACACCCGCCATCCACAGTGACCCCACCCGGCAGGGTGGTTACGAGGCCTGCGGCAGAGACAGAGGTCAAACGTGAGACCACCACCCATGCTCCTGTCCCAATAGGGCCACGTAGCAAGCAGGCCTGGACTCCCCCAGGACAGTGAGGGCCCGAAGGTGGAGGCAGCATCCGTGAACGCTTCCTCTTTCCCCATGGCCTGGGCCACGGCCCCAGAGTGTCCCGGGTCTCCCTAGCATTTCTGAGTTGCTGGCCCTTTGGAAGCTGAGCCTTCTGGCCTCTGTGAGACTGACGCCGCAGGGACACCTGTGGCTTTGGATGTCCATTGCAGGTGGACACTGAGGCCTGTCGCTGTGTGAGGCTGGGGGTGGCAGCAGTTGGGGGTGGGGAGTGGGCTTTCTTGAGGCTCTGAGAGCAATGAGTGCCCTGAGTTTAACCCTTGTCAACTTCGACAAGGATATTGGCTGAAGGTGGCCACAGGGCAGGGATCATGACACAGTGGTGGATGCTGCTTGCAAGGACTGGGTCCTGAGCAGGAAGGAGCATCTTTGTTGAGGGTGTCAGAGGTTAAGGGTCAGGCTCCAGAGTCACTGCCTGAATCAACGCTGGTTCTGCTGCTCCTGGCTGCACAGCCTTTGGGAAGAAATGCCCCTCCCTGTGCCCCTGTGAAGTGGGGACGGTAACAAACCCCTCCTCCTGGGGCTGTGGTGGCGAGAGGAGGTGCGATGTCCTGACAATGATCTTACTGCGTTGTGTCTAACATTAGTGACTTCATCCCATAACACTTTGGCCCCTGGAAATGGTCCATGGGTCTTGGGACAGCAAGGCCCTCTGTGTCGGATGCCTGGACATAGACCTACAGTGGCTGAGGTCATTGGTTACTTGATTCTGATGAGAAATTGGGGATGTTTTGTCCCCAAAAGCAAGTCCACTCCAGTTGATTCTACCCTTCCAGAAGTAGTCGCAGAGCACTTGTCAAGCTGGAGACCTAGGCGACCTCTCGGACAGACCCCGGCCACGGCCTGGTGCCACCGGCCATCCTGCCGTCAGCAAGGGGAACAGCAGAGGCTTCCGGGACTGAGATCCAGGACAGAAAGGGACACTTTCATCCCTCGGCGATGGCCTCTTTTCTCCCTCTTGTTCCTTGGCCGGGACTTGGCTGTGATGTCTCCCCTGTCCCGTCAGTCCCAGGGTTGGAACAACAGGCCTTTCCCTGTCTCTCACAGTTCACGGGGCAGACTCTGTCCTCGGATGTGCTCGGGGCTTCGCCTCCTGCCCGAGCTCTTCCAACCAGGGTCCTGGGAACCTCCACGTGGCTCCCATTACCGGCCTTTGTTGCCCAACTCAGGCCCTGCAGGATGGAAATCAAACACTGCGGCTTCCAAAAGGGAGAGCTGGGCGGCCGGGGCGGCCGGGACTGCTGGCGCCTGCGGAGCAGCGCGCGCTGTGCGCTTCGAAGGCCCCCGGTTAATCCCCAGACAGCCCACATCAGAAACACGCCTAAAAACCTGGTTTGATGCATTTCCAGGACGCCAGCCCCAAATGGAGCAAAGGAAGGTTGAAAGGAGGCGGGCCGCCTGATCTATTTATGCTTATTTTCCCAGGACCTTGTGATGTGGGGACAGCATTGCAAGTGTCACGCCCCCACTCCGTTTCCTCTCTCCTCCTTCCTTTCATCTTCATCTGACCCCCGGGGAGGTTAATTCTTGAGTACCAGGATGGGCGACCGCAGCAGGGAAACACACGCAGCTCCGCCCCGGCGCTGGCCAAGTGTCCTTCATGGCAACCTCCACCCTGACCGGTGTCCCTGGACCCCCAAGGAGTGGACCCAGTGCAGCTGCGGGATCTTCCCCCGAGACCTGGATGAGGCCTCGCAGCTGGTGCTGCTGACCCCTGCTGGGACTCCACTCGGTCGAGCAGGGCCCGTGGGCCGGGTCAGCCCGCACCGAGGGTCTCCCCAGGGCACCCCGGCCGCACCTGGAGGCGCTCGCCACGTCGGGGCCTCGTCCAGTCTCAGAGGCTTCCCCGAGAAACCCAGTCCAGCAGGCAGGACAATTCCAGAATCACTCCAGCCCTTTTCCTGACTCTCCTGACTCAGGAAGGGAGCATGTAGCCCCATCAGTGCTCCTCAAAGTCCCCCTTCTCGTTCTCACCCACTCCCTTGCCGATGACAATGACTCTCCCTTTCTCCAGAACTCCTTGAAGTCGAAACAAAACAAGCCAACTCCTCCCGGTCCCTAGCCCGTCTCTTGTCCTTGTTAATGTTCCCTTCATCGTGCTACGCCTGCTTCAAAACAGACAAAAACAAAGCAAAACAAACAGGCCTGCCTGCCACAGAAACCCCCTTGGAGGGCTCCCCTAGAGTCTCCTCAGAAGCCGGGGAGGACAGGGTAAGGCCACACTGGTAAGAATTTCGGGCCGGCTGCTGTTGCAGGGAGCGGGGCTGCTGCGGGGCTGCAGGGTGGCACCGGTGCACGGGCCCCTGGGGGCTGGGCACTGGCATGGCGTTCAGGAGCCCCTTCTCCACCTTTCAGGGCTCTGCGGCCCATCCCGTGTGGCTCGTCTCCCTCCTCCTCCCCTCCCTCTTTTCCTCCTCTTGCACATGGCCTGACACCGCCCCCTGGCTTCTCCCACCACCCCAGCCTCTCAGGCCTGCTCCTGTCTTACTGCCCATAGTCAGCACCTCTCGGCCCCTGCTCTCCATGGAGAGAATTGAGCCAGGCCAGCCTAGCCTCCCAGGGACACCTCTGTGGCCTGGGGGGCATCCTTGGCCTCACCCTCTGCTTATGGGAGGTGGGGAGAGGGTGAGTAGAGGAAGGAGGAGGGAAGTTTGCCACCTGCCAACGCAGCCTCCTGATCTCTCCAAAAAAGCCCCTCAAAGATCTGAGCATCCAGTGTCCGCAGCCAGAACAGACGCCAGCCACACAGGGATCCTCCTTGACCCCTGTGGCCACCCTGAGCTCATCTTCACTGGGAGGACCCAGCTCTGATGCCTCACACCACCCCCACCTGGTCCCTGTCCTCCTGTCCCTCTGGCAGGGGCCCCGTGGAGCCTAAGCCCCCAGCCACCCGCTGAACGACTCTCCCCCAACACACACACCCTCCTCCGCACGCCCGCTCAATCTGTTGCCCATGAAAGCAGACTCTGTTCCAACATCTTCCAGCCCTGTCTGTTGCTCTCACCGCTGCTGCAATGACCTCACCCAGGCTGTGTATTTATCGGCTTATTTATTTCCCCAGGTAGGTGAAATAGCAGCAGTGTCTTGCCACTCCATCTCCTGCTGACGTACAACTGGGAGAACAGATGCTCTCTGTCCGGCATCTGCAGACCCAGCTCTGCCCAGCTCTGCCACCAGCTTGCCAGGGATCTGGGCAAGCGTCTCCCCTTCTCCATCCTCAGTTTCCCCAGGTGTAAACTGAGGGCATTGGGCTAAATCAGCTC
The DNA here is from genome assembly GCF_027409185.1 of Cynocephalus volans. Taxonomy (NCBI): domain Eukaryota; kingdom Metazoa; phylum Chordata; class Mammalia; order Dermoptera; family Cynocephalidae; genus Cynocephalus; species Cynocephalus volans. The sequence goes on from NC_084476.1 coordinate 2,990,853, forward strand.
ATTAGAGCTCATGGCCCTGATCTTGATTCTGACAGTTTGGTGAGTGGCAGTTCCATGCCCAGCCTTGCTGGGATTCAAGGTGTGAGCCCTGTGGTGGGGTGCACAGGGGCCCCCAAATTCATGTCTATCTGGAGCCACAGAGTAAGGCCTGATTTGGAAACAGGGTCTTTGCAGATACAACTAGGTATGGATCTCAAGATGAAACCCTCCTGGATTTAGGGTGGGCCCTAAATTCAATGACTGGTGTCCTTACAAGAAGAGGAGGGGACACAGAGAGACAAAGAGAAGGGGCCATGTGAAGATGAAGGGAGAAGTTGGAGTGATGTGGCCACAAGCCAATGAACACCCGGGGCACCAGGGGCTGGAGAGGCAGGAAGGATCCTCCCCTAGAGGCTTTGAAGGGAAGGGAGTGCAGCCCTGCAGATGTCTTGACTTTGGGCTTCTGGCCTCCAGAATCATGAGAGAATACATTTGTTGTTTTAAACAGCCCAGTTAGGTACTTTGTTAGGGCAGCCCTGGGAAACTAATCTAAGCCCTGAAGAGACCACACGACTTGGGGGCCCCACTCCGTCCCCAGCAGCAGGTGAGGGTCTGCAATGCTGGAGCAGCAGATGTGGCTGTTGCCGGGCTGGACTCCCCATGCAGGAGCAAGGGTGGCACAGACTGAGCTGTGATGACCTCGCCCCAGCTGGGATAGGGCATCTGGGCCCTGGGCAGCGGGTAGGCTCTTGAGAGGTGGCCAGTCTGCCATGCTACTTGCAAACTCGCTGAGTTCTGTGCACCTGTCTCACCATCTCCCTGAACAGAAAGTTTGCTTGTTCTGTTCTGGGCACTGCATGTGGCGGCATAGGGAGGTGGAGGAGAAAGGGGGCCACTTGGGGAACATTACTCAGCAGACTCGTGCCCGAAGCAGGTGGCTTTCGAGCCTGCCCTCCTGTAGAGCTGATGGCCCTTTTCCGAGCACGTTCTGAGTCTTCGCTGAGCATCTCCTCGGTGCTGGGCACAGGGAGATGTCTCTGGGCCTTGTGGAGCTGCACCCAGCATGGGAGAGACGGACAGGCGACAGCAGACAAGCACCCGCACAGGCGCTTCAGACGGCACTGCAGGAAGGAGCCTGGGTGAGGCGTGCCCAGCAGCAGGGGCTGGTCTCCTGGCCTGAGTCGGTCATCCCCGTGATGTTGGAGGTAGGTCCAGGGTCCGATAGTCAACCCCAACCCACCCAGTCCTCTTACCAGGTTCTTGGCTCCACCACAGGAGAGAATTCAAGGGCAGAGTCACAGCAGACAGTGAGAACAAGTCTAATATAACAGATAAGAAACTCAGGTTCCACAGAGAGAGTGCGACATGGCTCCAGAGACTGAGCAGGGCCTGCACCAATCTAACACAAAATAAGTTCAGCACAGACATCAAGTGTGACACAAAAGCAAGAAAAACGAACTTAAAGTTCACTATGAAGTGCAGGCTGGCTCAAGAGAGTGAGCAGCCGCTTGCTGAAAGTAAGTTTGATACAAAAGAAAGCACACGCACCTCAGCCAGCAAAGCGCAGGCTGCCTCCAGGAAAGGGAGCAACAACCCTGCCTTCGGCTGGGACTCGGCTTTTACAGTTTCTCTGCCTAATGAATATTCAATTAAGGGGGTGGTCCCCAGTTAGTAACATTTACCCTTGCACGTGCTCAGCTGGTCTCTTCCTGGAGCACGTTCATTGATCAGAATCTATCACATGCACCAGGCACATTCAAGAACAGTCTGTGCTCTCTCCTGAGCATGCCCAGTCACTGGATGAGCATAAGCCTGTCCCCTTGTGGTCTCATTTCCCTGTGCTGGTGCTGAAAATAGGTCTAACTGGCAACAGTAACTTTCCTCCAGGGGAGAGCGCAGAGGAGGGGCCTGAGGCCTCAGGGAATGTCTGGAAACTCAGAGCGGTGTCCTGAAACCCGAGCCCAGGGAGACTGAGCACTTCCTACATCAACTGGGTCACACCTGCCTGAACCCCCACAGCCTCGGCTTCTTTCTCCTGGTGGAATGTGTCCCGGGGGCTTCCTGCTTCTTCCTTCCCTCTCCTACAGACCCAGCTCCCCTGTGCAGCTGTGGGCAGGGGTCTGTGGATGCACTTGTGTGTCCTGAAGTCACAGAGGCCAGGCCCGCTGCATCTGGGTCTTTGGCCATGGAAATGTAAGGTCACTGAGGAAGGAGACGCTAGCCAGGTATAGGAAGAAAAGAAAATTTAATTAGCAAGCTGCAAGCGGACCTGCCAGGCTGAGCCAAAAATGGCATCAGTGCCAAGAGGCAGTTGGGTGTCTTCTTTTAGAGGGTTAAGATAGGCATCTGGCCTAGGACATGGTCACAATTGTTCCATGAGGGGTACAGCTTGCTCATGGGAACAGAGACTTGGGGAGACAGAAACCTTGGCCTAATGGAGGGGAAACAGTTACAATGTCACACTCTGGGCACAGCCTGCTCAGCCTGCTCCTGGGAACAGAGACTTAGGGAGATAGAAACTTAGAGGAAGGAAGCTGAAGGGTGGAGGCTTATCTAAAAGTCAGGTTCTCAGTTCCAGGGACCTAACAGGAAACACATGTGCATAGATCAGGAGCCCAGATTCCTAGATTTAGGTGTTGATGTGGGTGGGGGATCAGGAACTCACAAATCATTCATTCATCCACTCATTCAAAAAACATGTGAAGAGGACCCTCCATGGGCTGGGTTTGTGCTGAACCCCGAGACACAGTCTCTGCCATCAAGGTGCCCTCAGTCTGCGGGCAAGCTAGGGCCGGGGCAAGGGGGATCTTTCCCAGCCCTGAGAAAGGCTGGAACAGCCACAACAGGAATGAGCCCAGGACATGGAGGGGTTCAGGGTGGGTTTGTGCCTGGCTTTGTGGAGACAGGAGACCATGGTGGGGCTCAGGATGTGCAAAGCCCAGAGGGGGGTGGGGGTGGGGAAAAAGCTGGGTGGTGTGTGCACAGCATGGGGCAAGAGGGAGAGCCAGGGAGGTGAGCCCCGTAAAGTGGGAAGGGCCTTGAAGGTCAGGCGCAGGGGCCCACTTTGCCCTGAGGGCCACGGGAGCTGGTGGTGGCTTCAGGCAGGCAACGTTGGAGGGTGGAGGGAAGGGGAGGCATTTGGGGCCTGAATCATCACAACTCAGAGGGTTGGACATGAGAGACAGAGGGTAGAGGGGACGGTTTCGGGTTTAGGCAGGTGGTGGGTGGGGTGAGGGCGCAGGGGAAGGTGTGGGAGGAGACGGCGCCTTCTGCAAGGCTCTGCTCAGGGAGACCCCAGGATGCCTGGCCAGAGCTCCCCCAAGCTTGTGTCAGGAGCTTCGAATCACACAGCTGGGGATACAGCTGGGCTCTTGGTCTACACTCAGGTTATGGCAGCCCGGGCAAGCTGGGCCTGCACTTGGGGGACACACAGCCTCCTGGAGGCTCACAAGCTGGGCATACTGTGCAGCCAGGCTCCCCAGCTCCCAGAAACCCTCTGTGCTCCCTGCTAGGCTCCCCCTCATAGTGACCCCCTTACCCTGATGGCTGAGCTCATGGACTCTGCTCCTGTCTATCGTTACAGGGGTCTAGACGGCAGCTCTGGCTCTCTGTGCTGCCTCTTGAGAAGTCCCTTCTCTGTTGGGGCCTGTCATCCTAGTGACTCTGCCTGGCTTCCTCCTCTTCCTCCCAGTGGAAAGAGGCTGCCCCAGGGCTCTACAGACACAAGGCCCTGTCCCCAAGGGCTGGGTGCAGAGTCGGGGTTCTGCCTTCAGCCCTGGCTCAGCTCAGCTCCATGACACTGGGGGATCTTCCTGGTTTGTGACGGAGTCTGTGAGCCCCACTCTACAGGGAAGGAAACTGAGATCCCAAGACCCCAATAGGAAGGATTTGCCACTTTAGCACCATCTTACAAGGGATGTCCTCTCCGAGCAGCAGTGCACAAGGAGTGGCGTGTGTATTATCCACACTGAGACCGATGCCTTATGTGGAAGCGACGGGCCGGCCCTCAAGGGAGCTCGCAGTCTGGGATATGGAGAGGGCATGGTGGTGCCTGGTGGGGAGGAGCTGGAGGCTGCGCTGTCTGTAGGCCAGACCTTTACCCGACTCGCCAGAACAGGGCAGGCAGACAACAGCGGCTGCACTTCCAGGGCTGCTCGTTGCGGCTTCCCTGGAAAGCCCAGGATAGGCGGTCTCTATGGTTCCCTTAACACCCCTGAGCCTCGGTGTGTGCCAGGCACTCTTCCCAGAACCATCCCAAGTGAACTTGCACATCTATCTTCTTTGGGGCATGCAGTTTGCAGACAGGGAAGCAGAGGCCAGGAGGTTTGAGCAAGTGACCTCTCCTGCACCTGGCAAGGGGACCCCAGGCTGGCCCCAGGGCCGTCCTCCCAACTGTCTCTCTGTCAGCCACTCCTAAGCTCCAGAAATGATCCTGAAATTCAGCTCAGTCAAGGTTCCGCGCGGATGGGTTGTTGTCTAGTGACTATTAATATTCATAGTCCTCATTAATGTTAACGATGTCAAACGTGCTTTATCTCATTGTGTTCTCACGACTGTCCCAGTCCCACCCTGTGACTCGGATTAGGAAACTGAGGTTCATGGGAGCTGGACAGTTTGCCTACATCACTCAGGGCTGTTGGCAGAGCCGGGGTCTAAACTCTTGTCCATGCGGCCCCAAGTTCCTGCTGTCACCTAGGCCCTGAGCTGCCACCAAAGGCACCGAGGCAGCACCTCCCACGGATCTCACCCTCTGGCCTTCAGAGAGAATCTTTTTACTTCAGCTCTGCCAGAGGCACAGAGCCTGTACTGGGGATGTGCTGGTGAGCGGGGACAGCTGGCACTTGGCCTGCTGGGCTGGCGTCAGGTGCTCTCCAAATCTCCAGGCAAACCATCCGTCACCCGCCACTCCAGGCCCTGGAGAGCAAGCAGAGCGCACCACGGCAGCTGCTGGCCACGAGGCTCGCAGCCAGGGCAGGGCAGGCCCACGAGGGAGCTGAGCAAAAGAGCCTCGGATCCAGGAGAAGACTGTTTTCTAGAAGCTAGTAACTTTTCAAAACCAGTAACGTGTTTTCCTTTTAGTTCCAGCACACGAGAAGTGGCGACACATGTGGGCTGAAGTATAGAAGCTTTTTAGGTTATTGAGGGGAAAAAAATCCCCATCATTAAAAAATAAAACCATGCACCGCCTGGAGCGTGGGTGAGACACAACTTGTGAAGTGGGAGTCGCGCCCACTCATGCGTCCAGGGGCTCCAGCCCTCCTGAGTGCAGAGCTGCCTGCCCAGGCGCCGGGTCTGGATGGGGTGGAGGGTAGCCAGTCCCCAGCTGCCCAGGAGTCCATTTGAGTCAAAGTGCAGCCACAACCGAGAGCTGGAAGAGAGAGTTGGCTGAGGGTCAGTCCCAGAGACCCCCTTAGGAAGGGCAGCCCACGACATGTCCAGGAAGCTGTGGCGAGGTTCCCAATTGCTGCCCATCCTGCAGACCCTGTGCCAATCTGGGCTGCCAGGGAAAGGGACGGAGAAGCACAGTCAGAAATAGACTGTAGCACTCAAGTCTAACCTTGTGCTACCTAAATGCTGAGCCACGTAGGTGGCACAAAGAGAGACCCACAGTGCAGCAGGTTGGGCACTTCTCTCCAGGTGGGGACCCTGGTGGAATAAGGGGCCTGGCTTTGCTGGAACAAAAGAGAGCGAACAAGGGCCTCCCTGAAACTGTGCCCACGGGCTCTGACCTTTTGCATTGGGGCTACAACTCCCAAATTCCCAGGCTGTCCCAGCAAGTTCCTGTGGAGGTTGAGGTTGGCACTGGGGACCCCAAAGAGAAAGATTTGTGGGCACAGGGGGTGCAGTTCTGGGTTGTAAAAAGGGGTTCACTTTTCAGAGCTGGCCATGGACATTCGGCTCAGCATGGCTACAGTAAGTCATCTGGGAAGGTTCACTGGCTGTCTTTACAAGGAGTAAGTGCCCGTCACTAGAAGTATTCAGTGAACACACCGGTTGAATGGATTGTGCACAAGTTACAAGATGAGAGAGCTGCAAGGGACCCCAGGGGTCATTAGGTCTAACACTGTGATTCCTCAGGAATTGTGGCTAAGAAATGCGGACTTGCTGCACGTCCCCAGTTTGGCGCTGCAGGGCCCTGGACAAAATGCTAGCGTCCTAATTTGAAGCCCGGGAGGCCTTCCAGATGCTCCCGCTACCTTCTGAAGTGCAGCCTGGGGGTTGCCAGACTGCATTGGGTAGGGCCACCCCCTGGGCTGCCCTGGGCCACCACCCTGCACTTGCTTGCTGAGCTGCCAACCATTAGGATGTGCTCTTGGGTCCCTGCAAAGCCCCGGGCTCATCTCTTCAGGGACTGTCTTTCTGACCATAGCTAAAGCTTCACAGCTTTTACTGGACCCCCGCTGCCTGCCAAGCCCTTTGTCTGTCATCGCAGCCTCCTTCTGAGGCTGGCATCCCTAAGTCATGGGAAGAAGTAGAAACTCAGAGAGGCGAGAGTCACACTGTGGGAAAAGGGCTGAGCTGGGATTTCAGCTGGGGTCTGGGTGGCCCTGTGGCCCAGTCTTCCACCCAACTGGCCACTCCTGACCTGTAAGGGAGGAGGATGGGAAAGCTGTAGGAGCCCACGGGTGTGGGCACAGGTGGCACATGGAGGGCAGGAGTGAGGGGCAGTGCAGTGGTGCCCTGCCTGTGAGCCACCCAGGCACGGAGTTGGGATGCCATGAATGCAGGCCGAGGAATGAACGAGCAAGTGAATGGATGACCGGAGTTCAGGGAGCAGAGGAGAGGCTGGCTGGGGAGATGGGGACTGGGCTGCAGACGGTCGTGAGTAACAGCCGAGGAGGGAGTCTGGGTATGTTCAGGAGGAAGCAGGGGTCATACAGGCTGTCATGAGGCTGTGGGGAAGGGGCCATGTTTACCCCATGCTTTAGGGAGATTCCCAGTCTGGGTGGTTTTGGAGGGGACAGCTAAGAAGAGACCAATGAAGAAAGGCCACTGGACGCTGGTCTGGCAGTCGTGAGAACCTGAGCCAAGGTGTGGCAGAGATGCCAGGGACAGGGTGTGAAGGCAGCGGGGTTTGGGGGCGGGCATCAGGAACCAGAGTGGATGGCGGATTGGCCCAGGACGTTGACAGGACATGGGGTTTCAGCACGCCCAGGGAGAGTGGTAATGTTGGTCACCCTCCTTCCTAGTAGTTTGCAACCTCCCCACCTGTGCCCCTCCCATTAATCTCCAACGTCTTACTTAAGTATCAAACTTCCCTGGCAAAGAACCGAGCAGCCCCGGGGCCTCCTCCTCTCCCTGCCACTATCCCTGCGGCTCCTCCGGCGGGCCCACATGTACACACATCTCAAACGTGTGCGGCTTTGTGGCACATGCAAGAAGTTATGTAGAATGCATGGGTGGCTCATCTCAGAGCGCCAGGACATCTCGGAGCACCAGGCAGGCCAGGCCTTAAAACCCCCAGCACATGTCACTCATCCCAGGAAGGTGCAGGCATCAGCTGTCCTGCTCGCTGCAGAGAGGGAAGGGCTATCTGCCCAGTGGGAAACAGAGTGAAGTTAGATTTGTCCTTGAGAATCCTCTCACCCAGAGCCCCAGGGATGCTCAGCTCTCAGCTCGTTCAAATTTCAGAGTCAGGGCAGCCACTGGCTATGGCTGCAGCTTGGCCAGGAAGATGGGTTTCTTTGTTCATCGATACACAAGTGTGCTCATTTTGCGGACGGATTTGGTTGGGGCTGACATATCTGCCACACTCCTGGCTGGCGGGATCTCCTGATTCCCAAGGGAATTGCAGCCTGTTATTTTCATAACATGGAAAAAACCCACCAGGGCTGAGTGGTCTTCCCCTTGCCTGTCTACCCCTCCCCAGCCCACTGGCCCTTTCCTTCTGAACAAGATGGGGGCTTTACTGCCTGGTGGGAGGTTGCGCTCACCTTGGACGGAGCCTCTGAGGTCTCGACACAGAGGCAGCCCCACAGACAGGGAGCGCCCTTTAGACGGCACTAAATGGAGATGCAGCACAGATTTGTCTGGCTTCAAAATAAAACAGACAGAGTGCCATCACGCTGGGTAGCTGATAAAGTGTGCCCGTCCCTCTGAGCATCTATGGGGCGCCTCCCATGTGCCCGGCAGGGCCCCATCCTCACTGCTGCTGCTTGGTGCAGGAGTCACTGCCCCTGTTTTAGCAGAAGACGCGCAGGGGAGATTGACTTGTCCACAGCCGGATGGCGAGGAGGGAGGGGCAGTCCTGAAAGCCATCCCTCTAGACACCTGTTCTGTGCTGCTTTTGCTACACTGGCAGAGTCGCAAGAGATGGCCTTGAACATCCTTGAGACCATGAGGTAAAGGGAGCCCCAGACAAGGGGAACCACACCGAAGTCCCCTGGGACCTGTCATGCAAACATCAGAGGCAAGGCCAGAAGCGGTTTCTTTCACATGCTTGTGTCTCACGAAAGCCCCTTGATTCTCCCGCTAACTTACATTGTTGAATCATGCCAATCCCCCACAAGGACAAAGGCCTTGGGAACAGGCAGACCTGGGATGGGGGCAGGAGTGGCTTTCAGCAGCGGGGTGGTTCGGGAGGCTCGTGCAGACAGACGGGCCTGCTCTCCCCTTCTGGAGCCCGTGTTGCCAGGTGGGGGGCGGTTGGCTGGGAGGCTCCGCACGGGATTATATTTAGGTAGAGTAGGTGGCTGCCTACTCGGTGCGATTTCACAGGCTCTGGGGGTCCCTGCCAAGCCCCAAAATACCTCCTCCACCTGCTTTCTGGTGCTGCAATCTCTCTGATAAGAAAACAGCATTCTGTTCTACTTAGAAACGGAGCTAACTTGCCTCTTTGTGTTGCAGCCGATGTTGATCTGAGTCAGCTCCCCAGCCAGGAGCAGGTGCGTCCTAGATTTTCGGGCTGGAAGGGCCACTCAAGGCCTTGTCCGGGAAAGCATTGCAGACGCCCCTCCTGGGCCTCTGCGTCTCCTGGGGAACCATTAGAGCTAACAGCCGTCGATTCTTAATGCTCGCTGAGCCAGGCTCTCTGCCAAACGCTGGGATGTTACAGGCAGGTCAACACATCCCTGCCCTTAAAGATGTCGCCGTTCAGCAGGACGGAGAGGCCAAGGAGGGTGATAGTCTCACACAAACACCCTTGCACGTAGGGACATGTGAGAGAGAAAAGGACAATGTACCACAAGGCACATAACTGGGCACGGCTGATCAGAGAAGGGCATTTGAGCTGAGCCTTCGTGGGTGAATAGGAGTTTACTAGGCAACGAGTGGGGAAGAGGTTTCCACGCAGTGGGAAGAGTGTGTGGGATGGCTCGAGGCCGGAAGGAACTGGCATATTAAAAGACCCCACGGAAGTTAGGGGGTACAGAAGACAAGGGGAAAGCCTGAGAAATGAGACAGGGCAGTCAGGAGCCAGCCTTCTACCCACAGTTGGTCCAGGCACAGGCAGCAGAATCACATCCCATGACACCTGGGCGCCTACAGGGATGCAGCTCACAGGCCCCACCCCAGGGCTTGGAGCAGGGGTGAAGGGATCTACTTGCTTGCTGAGTGGTCACGTGCCTGTGCTTTGGGGACAGGCAGACCCAGCTCTGTCTGGCTTCCTTCACTCTGCAGGGCCTCCCAAAGCCAGGGGAGCACAGCTCCCAGTATGCAGTTACTGCTCAGTGGAGGATCTTTGCCCTTAGCATTGTTATCACACAAGTATTAAACAAACATGCTCTCATTCTGTGACATCCAAGTAGAAACGTCTATAGAGTAAAATTTAAGTCTCTTTTCTTTGTGACTTGCTCCAACTTGACCACTGGTAACCATGTCATCACTATCATCATCATCACGATTATTTTACAGAAGTGGGATTATACCATGCATGTCCCATGGCTAATAGACGGGTCTCGGACGTCTTTCCATGTCAGTGTGTGGGTAAGTTTAATTCTTCTTGATGGCTGCATAGTATGCCATTGTGTTAAAGCAGCTTTTGTGTCTTTACAGATCCATTCCTTTAGTGATGGACATTTGAGTCATTCAGTTTTTCACTTTTGCAAGTAATGCTGCAAATAACAGCCTTGAATGACCAGTGTTGTAGATAGAGTAATGCCCCCACACCCCCACGTCATGGTCCCCAGAATCGGCACCTATGTTACTTTACAGGGCAAAAGAAATTTTGCAGATGCGATTAAGTTAAGGGTCTTGAGATGGGGAGATTATCCGGGATTATTTGGTGGGCCCAATGTCATCACAAGGGCCCTTATAAGACCTGCCAACACCTCGATTTTAGACTTCTGATCTTCATAGCTAAAAGAGAATAAAAGTTCTTTTTTAAGCCACTAAGTTTGTGAATATTTGTTAAAGCAGCAATAAGAAACTAATACATTCATCTTTGTGAACATGTCTGTTTCTGTGAGATAGATTCTGAGAAATGCATTTGCACAACTAAAGGGTATGCTATGAAGAATTTTTATTGACATCGTGAATAAATCGACTTTACAAATTTAGACATCCTTCCTGTGGAATGACTGTGGAGCCAGCGCTGGGTATTTTCAATATTGTAAATGTTTGTAAGTTTGGAGACAAAATATTGTCTGACTAGTTTAATTTGAATTTCCTTGAATTATGCTAAACTGCCTCCCCGGCTCCCACCCCCAGCCCCACCCCGAGTTGCCCGTTTGTGATCCCTGCTCATTTTTCTACTGGGTTTGTCACAGTTTTCTTATTTACTTGAAAGTGCTTTTCATATTTTCTAAATAATAATTCTTTGTGTATTTTAAGGGTTGCAAATATTTTCTCCAGTCTGTTACTTGTCTTTTGAAATTTAAAAATAGCATCTTTGGTCAAACAGAAGATATAAAGTGGTTTATAAGTAAAATATGTCAGTCATTTTCTCTATGGGCCTCCAGGTTTCATATTTTACTTCACATGTTTTCCTTTTCCCAAAAATATAAAACTGTGCTGCTTTATTTTCCCTTAAACTTTTACAGTCTATTCAGATATTTAACTCTTTAATTCTTCTGACTTTTTGTGAATAGTATGAGATAGGGGCCTAATTTTTTTCTTCATATAGGTACAATTGTTTCAGTGTTACCTGTGAACATTTCGTCCTTTCCCCATTAGATTTACTGCATCTTTCTCTAAAATCAGTGGCCATACTGGTTTGGGTCTGTTTCTGGAATTTCTGTTCTGTCCCATTAATGCAAACGTCTATCACTACATTGGTACCTCTTTGTCCTGGTTACTGTAATGGTATAAATCTCGAAGTGAGGTCATTTATACACTCTGTCTTTGATTTTTTTCCCCCAAATTTCTTTTGTTATTTCAGATCCTTTGTTTTTTTCACATGAATTTTAGAATACGTTTGTCAATTCCTGTAAAAAAGCCTGTTGGGATTTTGATTGGGATTGCATTGAATCTATAATCAATTTGAAAAAAACTGACAACATATTGAGTCTTCCAATTCATGACCGTGGCATATCTATCTGCTTATCTACCTTTCTATTTACTTATTTATTAAATCATTTTCAGCAATATTTTTGTTATTTGCAGTATACAGGACTTAAATATATTTATTAAATTTATTCCCAACTATTTCATTAATGTTCTGAAAATGGTACTTTAAAAAATTCAATTTCTTATTGTTTTTTGCTAACCCATAGAAATACTGTTGATTTTTGTGTATTGACTGCTTTAGGATGAATTGTGTACCCCTATCCAACATTCATATGTTGGGATTTTAACCCCCAGTATTTCAGAATGTGTATTTGGAGACAAGGGATTTAAAGAGGTAAATTAAATTAAAATGAAGTAATCAGGGTAGGTCGTAATCTAGTATTTCTGGAAATTTGGACACAGACAAGTACCGAGAGAAGACCGTGTGAGGACACAGGAAGAAGACGGCCGTCTACAAGCCAAGGAGAGAGGCCTTGGAAGATAGCAACCCTACCGACCCTTTGATCTTGGATTTCCAGCCTCCAGGACTGGAAATAAACAGATAAATTTCTGTTCTTTAAGCCACCCAGTCTGTGGTATTTGTTGAGGCAGCCCTATCCAACTTGTGCCCTGGGAACTTGAGAAACTCACTTGTTAGATTTAGTACCTGTTTAAACATTCCCTAGGATTTTCTGCCTAGACAATCATGGCATCTGTGAACAGAGACCATTTTACTTTTTCCTTTCCAATCTGTACACATTTTATTTCTTGTTCCTGCCTTATTGCACTGGCTAGTTGCACCTTTGATACAATGTCAAACAGAAGTAGTGAGAGTGAACATCCTCGCTTCATTCCCAATCTTTGGGCAAAAGCAGTCTTTCACTGTTAAGTATGATATCAGCTGTAGATTTTTCACAGGTACCCTTTATCAGAGTGAGGAAACTACTCTGAGAATTTTAATCATGAATTAATGTTGGGTTTTGTCAAATCGTTTTTCTACATCTATTGAGATGCTTGCATTGTTTTTGTTATTGTGTGGATTACACATTATGTCAGTCAGATATTGCCTTGTTAATGTGGTAACTTACATCAATTGATGTGCATGTGTTAAACCAGCCTTGCGTTCTGGGAATAAAACCTATCTGGTCATGGTGTATTGTCCTTTTAATATATTGTGGGTTTCAATTCAGTAATATGTTGCTGAGGATTTTTGGGTCTGTGTTCACAAGGGATATCAACCTATAGTTTTCTTTTCTTATAATGTCTTTGGTTTTGGAATCAGGGCAATGCTGTCTTCATAGAATAAGTTGGGAAGTTTTTCCTCTTCTATTTTCTGGATGAGTCAGTGTAGAATTGGTGTTAATTCTTTAAAAAATATGTGGTAGAATTCACCCATAGAGCCATCTGGGCATAGAGGGTTTGTGTGGATGTGTGGAAAGGATTTTAATTACAAATTAAATTTATTTAAATGGTGTAATTATGTAGTTCTTCTTGAGTGAACTTTGGCAGCTTGTAACTTTCTAAGAATTTTGATATGTTGTGCTTTTTATTTTCATTTAATTGAAAGTATTTTCTAACTTCTCTTGTGATTTCTTCTTTTCCCCACTTAGAACTATGTTTTTAAATTTTCAAATATTTGAGAATTTTCCAAATATTTTTCTGTTAATGATTTCTAATTTAAATTTGTTACGGTCAGTACATATTTATGACTTTAATCTTTTAAAATCATTGAGGCTTGTACTATGGAATAGAATATAGTTTGATGAATGTTCTATGTGTGCTTGTAAAGAATGTGTATTCTACTCTTGTTGGGTTAAGAGTTCTAGAAATGTCAATTAAGTTGAGTTGGTTAATAGTGTTGTTCAAGTCTACAATATTCCTACTGATTTTCTGTCTACTTATTCTATCAACTATTGAGAAAGGGGTGTGGAAATCTCCAACTGTAATGTGGATTTGTCTGTTTCTCCTTTTGGTTCTGTTAGTTTTTGCTTCATGTCCTTGAACTTCTGTTCTAAGTACATACACATTTAGGATTGTATGTCCTCTTGATGAATTATCCCTTTTTCATTATAAAATGACCCTCTTTATCCATGATAATATTCTTCACTATGAAATATATTGTGCCTGATATTAAAATAGCTACTCTAGCTTTCTTTTTATGAGAATCTTATGGCATATCGTATTTCATTCTTTAACTTTTAACCTGTTTGCATCTTAAATTTAAGGGGATTTTCTTGTAGATGGCACACAGTTGAGTCCTGCTTGTTTTTATCTAATCTGGCCATCTATGTGCCTTTTAGTTGGAGTGTTAAGACCATTTACATTTAATGTGAGTATAAATATAAGTGGTTATACGTCTATCATTGTTCTCTTTGTTTTTACTCGCCTCATCTGTTCTTTTTCATCTTTTGGGTTAATTGAATATTTTTGTGATTTCATTTTATCTCCATTATTATCCTTTATTTGGTGGTTTCTCTAGAGTTTACAATACGCATGTTTAACTCATTACATTCTACCTGAAAATCTGCCAGACCACTTCATGTGTAGTGCCTCCTTTGCACTGTTATTGTCACATGTTTTACTTGAACGTGTTATAAACCCCACAATTCTTTGTTTTTATTTTGTGGTAGACAATTATCATTAAAGAGATTTTTTTTTTTTTTTTTTGTCTTTTTCGTGACCGGCACTCAGCCAGTGAGTGCACCGGCCATTCCCATATAGGATCTGAACCCGTGGCGGGAGCGTCGCTGCGCTCCCAGCGCCGCACTCTCCTGAGTGCGCCACGAGTTCAGCCCATTAAAGAGATTTTTTTAAATATGGAAAATAACGTCTTTTTAAATTATCCACGTATTTACTGTTCTGGCACCATTCCTTCCTTTGTAAAGCTCTAAACTTACATCGGGCATCATGTTCCTTTTGCCTAAATGATGTCCTTTACCATTTCTTATAGTGCTGATCTTCTGGTGATGAATTCTTCCAGCTTTTCTTTTTATTTCAGCTTCCTTACTGAAATCTATTTTCACTAGGTGTCAACTTCCACTACGTGCAGTACGAGATATGCTTAAAGCTGCCACTCCACTGTCTTCTGGACTGCGTAGTTTTTTACAAGAACTTGGATTTCCTTCTCTCTTCAATCGTCTGTGTGTAATGTCCTTTTTTCCTCTTCTGGCTGCTTTTAAGATTGTCTCTTTATCACTCGTTTTCAGCTTTGGGCTGGTTTTCAGCACTTTGATGTGCTGTTCTCATATTCCTTCTGTTTGGGTTTTACTGAGCTTCTTGAATTTGTGTTTATAACTTGTATCTAATTTGGAAAAAAAATTTGCCATTGTTTCTTCAAATACTATTTCTATGCCCACCCTTCCCTCTGCCTTTATTCTGGGACTCCAATTACACGTATGTTAGGCCTCTGAATGTTGTTCCACAATTCACTAATGCTCTGTTTATTTTTTTCCCAATATTTTTCTCTGTGTGCTTTATTTAGAACAGTTTTAATTACTACTATATCTTCAATTCACTAATCTTTTGTTCTACAATGTCCAACATGCTCTTAATCCCATTAATTTTTTTTTTCTCTAAATTTCCGATACGGATTTTTAATATCTAGAAGTTATACTTGGATCTTTTTTATATTTTCGATTTCTCTCCCGATCATACTCGTACATTCCTCTATCTTCTGGAATGTATGGAATATACTTAAAATATCAGTTTTTAATGTTCTCATCTAAACATTCTGTGGTATTTCTGGGTGTGTTTCTATTGATTTATTTTTCTCTGCTTATGATTGCATTTTCTTGCTTCTTTGCAGGCCCAGTAATTTTTTATCTGATACTGTAGATTGTAAATTTTATATTGTTGGGGACTTGATGTTTTTGTACTTTTAAAAAATATTTTGGACTTTGTTCTGGGACACAGCTAAATTGGAATCAGTTTGACCTGTTTGACATTTGCTGTTAAGCTTTGTCTGGAACAATCTGCGGTCTGGGGCTAATTTGAGCCCACTGCCAAGGTGGTACCCTTTTGAGCACTTTACCTGCTGCCCATGTGTTAGGTCTCTCCACTCTGCCTGGTGGGAACACACACTTCTCCTGTCGCTGGTGTGAGCTCTGGCGATTGTTCTGCCTACTCTTCCATGAGGTTCTTTCTCTGGTCCCAGTATCTCCTCAGCCATATGCACAGCTAGTACTCAGAGGGACCCTCTGCTGTGCTCTGCAGGTCACTCTCTCAGGGCAACTTCCTCCATGCTAGCACTGGCACTGTGAGTGCCAGCCACCTGGGCATCCCTGAACCCCGAGTGTGACTTCTCAAGTCAGCAGGCCACGGGGGCTCTCTCTGGAAGCTCCCTCCAGGCCGTTCTGTGCTGCTCCCTGTGCACTGTCTGAACACACCACTTCACCTGTCTCTTCTCGTTGTTATAGTCACTTAAGGCAAGAGCATAAATCCCGTCCCTATTATTCCATCATGGTGGGAGTGAAAGGAAGTGAGATTTATTGTTTCAAAACAAGTTTCTCTCTGATGGAATCTCGGAAGGGAGGGAAGTAAATTCATTTGCTCGGTCCACCATCACGATTGAAACTTTTGAACTTTCATTTTGAAAAATAGAGCAGATTGGAGATTATCCCTCACTCTTAGTGACTGGTCCTCCCAAAAGCTTTGCGGTATGAGAGAGGAGGGGGTTTCCCATCGAGTGCATCACCGTCAGGAGTCGTGGACCTTGTATCCCCGTGGGCAGGAGGCCCATGCCGGGGAGAGAGGGGAGGGACAGGACACGGTGGCTTCCTCACATGGTGCCACCCTTCACTGGACGGCGAGTCCCCAGGACAGGGCTGGGCCCTCCCCAGTCTGTGTCCTCACTGTCAGGTGTGGCCCCTGGCATGAACCTGTGGAGTGAATTGATGGCATCTGCATGTCCCCGGTGCCATTAGGCCTTTTGCATCAGATGAGATTCCGGGAGAGTGAAGCCTCCTCTCCTCATGCTGCAGCTCCCAGGGCTGATTCCGGGGGCCTGCGGGGTCATATGGGGATGTGTGGGTTGCTTGCTCACAGTGACACTAACAGTTTGCAAGGAAGACTGCCCCTGGGGGCCGCATGTTGGGGCAGAGGATACCGCAGAAGCTGAGTCCATCACATCTTCGAAAGCCCAGGGAGCTCTTTCCTGCATCAGGGTCCCACCCTAGGATTTCCGGGGAAGGAAAATGCCTGGGGATGAGGCAGGACAGACGACGAGCATCCACGTAAGGAGCAGACCACTCATTCAGTCCAAGTGACTTCCCGCCAGCTCGTGGCTGGGAGACCCCTGTGAACAATGTCTGTTTCTTGCTTCCAATTTAAATGAGGAAAGTCACTTGAATCTGAGGGGGGCTGTCAAGCACAGACCTGGATAACATGAGAGTGCCAACCATGAGGACACAGAGAGAACAGCACGTCAGCCGAGAGAACAGCTGTGCAAAGGTCCTGAGGCAGACGTGGGCTTGGGGCATTTGGTAAGGAAGGTGGAGGCGGAGGGTGATGGGCGGAGAGCAGTGGTGCGAGTGGGGCAGCCGGGGGAGGGGATGTCCACGGCTGCTCCCAGGGGCTTGCGGGCCCAGCCCCGAGTCAATTGTGACACTCGCAGCAACCAGGAGGGGTCTCTATCTCCCAGGGGACCCAAGGGTGGGAAAGGACAGAAAAGAGATGAAGAGTTACTCTGGAAAGGGGCTGGAAGTGGGGGAGAGGGTGATTAAAAATTCAACACTTGCTCACTTCACATGCTCAACCTCGGGACAGAAATACAGATGGGAGGGGCGTGGGGTCGGAAGGACACTGACCTTTGTTAGGCATGACACCTAAGAGCAGGCTGGCTGGAAACAGCAGGCCACGTGGTGGGATTTGCCTCTCCTTCTCAGCCACGCAGCCTGCTGTACGTTGGCTGCATCCGGGGGTGGCTGCTGAGCGTCCCTTGCTGCAGGCGCCTCACTTGCCACGTGAGGGCCTGGCCCGCCTCTCCCGGAGGCGAGGGCAAAGCCTGAGGCTGGAGATATCAGAACCCTGCGTGCACCTGGGCAGGCCCCAGCTCGGAGCGCCCGGCCAGGACAGATCCCTGCACCCGCCTGTCCTCCCTGCTGGTCCCGCACAGAGTGGCGCAGCCCCTCCCGCGAGCTGTTCCGCATCAGCCCCTCGCCTGCTCACCCTCCTCCTCCCTCCTGCTCTGTCCTGGAACTAATCACGCTGAGGATGAAGCTCAATCGCCTTTAATGGCACAACAGACCAGAGATACATTTTTCTCCCAGGTGTCGCTCGCTCCTCCCCAGCCCAGCCCCGTGGCGGAAGCGAGAAAGCCCTTTTGCTGTGTGTGGCTGCTCCTCTGCCTTCTTTATTAAGGAGGCTTCTGAAAGGTCAGACAAGACAGAGTGGAGCTAACTGCTCAGCGTGTCGGCAGGGACGGCAGACGGCCGCCTCCCTCGTCCTCGCCGGCGGAGACGGTGTCCTCCTGGCTGCTGTGTGACATGTCACTCAGGGCTGGCCCCCGGGCCCCTGCCTCCCCCGCTCACCATTGCTCCCCGAGCCCGCTCTGCCTCTCTTCCCAAGCGCCCCAGGCTCACGTCTGCCTCAGGGCCTTTGCACGGCTGTCCTCCCGACTGACACGCTGTCCTCCAGTGTCCTCCTGGCTGCTCTCATGTCAGTCCGGTCTGTGCTTCACCGCCCCTCTCAGGGGGGCTTCCCTGACCTCCCCGTCTCGTGCTGAAGCCCCCACCCCATCATCCTCTACCCTCCCTCCCCCATCCTACTCCCTTCCTAGGACTGCTCAACTCCGACACTGCGTGTGTTTACTCCCCTGAGAGCGTCAGCTCCCTGCGCACGCGGGCTCCCGTGCCGCCAAATCTCTGCGGGGGACAGCACCTGGCGTGCAGCAGGCACCTAATGCATGTTCACTGGGTGCGTCCGGGGGAGGGGTGAGGTCGGAGCCTCTCACTGTCTCTTCATGTCCCCGTCTCAATGCTGCCCTCGGTCCCAGAGGTTTTGGAGCTCGTGACAAATGTCTCAGCCTTTTCTGGCCAATCAGCCAGTTAGAAATAACTAAATCAGCCCATTTTCACTACGACAGGAAGAACTTCAGCCACACGGGCTCCTGAGTGAACTAAGCGTGTCCCCCATGAGTGGTGCCTCACCCGGGCCCTCACCTGGAGGGGCTCTGTGGGGTCTTGCCCATGGGAGCTCGGTTCCAGAACGGGGCTGGTGGCCTGAGAAGGCCGGGACCCCTCGGACCTGCTGGGGGTGATGTGTCTCTCCCAGTCCCCTCTGTCCGGGTGGATGTGCGTCCCCCGGATTCCTGAGGGGCTCCTCTTACTCATTAGGACCCAGCTCCTTGTTCTGCTCGTGGAACTGGTCGCTCCCGTGGCCCTCTGAGGCCTCTAGCTCAGGCATTGGAGCCTCTGAGGCCAAGCAGGCGGGTAAGTGGGAGCCAGAGCAGTGCAGAGCTGCCCTCTGGCCCCAGTTACACAGGCTGAGCAGCCGCTGGCGGTGGGCAGAGCTGCCAGGAGGCCGGGAGCTGGAGAAGCTGTGGCAGCACCAGTATCCGTGTCCCCAACCCAGGAAGGGAGGTGCTGACAGGGACCTGGCTACCGAGGCTGGGATGATGCTCGGGGGAGGGCTGCCACACAACTCTCAGAGGAGCCGAGCCAGGGCAGCTGGTCCAGGGCCTGGGCAAGGCCCAAGAACTGTGGGAAAGCCTTGTGGGTTCAGATTTGGGGTGATGGGACTGGGGGAGGTCTGGAAACCCTATGTGGCATCCCCACCCCACAGGTGGGCAGCCCAGGACAGTGGCCAAGCCATACTGGAACTCAGGGTGCCAGCTCCCCTTCCACGCACAGAGGACAGCAGGGCTGGTGGGCCTGGGAGCTGTGGGTGGGCAGCACGGGCACTGGAACCTGCCCAAGGCCAGGACGCCTCCTGATGGAGGGAGGACCACATGGTGGTCTGAAGGAGGAGCAGGGGCTGCCCAGAGAGAGGGTGTCACGTGAGTGTGCGCGAGTGAGTGTGTGTGCGAGCATGTGGATGTGTGCGAGAGCGAGTGTGCAAATGTGTGTGAGCATCGAGTGTGTGACTGTGTGTGTGTGAGTGGGAGCATATGGGGTGTGAGCCTGTGTGTGTGTGAGGATGACAGTGCATGAGTGTGCGAGCATGTGTGTGCATGTGAGTGTGCAAGTATGTGTGTGTGCATGTGAGTGTGCAAGCATGTGTGTGTGCATGTGAGTTTGTGTGTGGGAGTGTGTGCCTGTGAGAGTGGATGTGCAAGAGTGTGTCCGTGTGAGTGTGTGTGCATGCGTGTGAGTGTGTGTCTGTGTGGGTGTGTCAGGCCAGGGTCACCATCAGCAGGGGAAGGAGGGCCGTCAGACAAGGAAAGGCGTTCCCCGCTGTCCCAGCTGTGCTGCATGAGCCACCTTTGCCCTGTCCCTTTCCTTCCATAGCATGCTAAGCAGGAGGGGCCCAAGCCCAGTGGGAGGTGCACGTCCAGGACCCAGAGGGGCCGGAACCCGGGCAGCTGGAGGTGCAGGGGTGGCCCACCCAGCGCCCATCCCCGCCTATTCCTGTAAATTGCAGGCAGCCGCGCCTGACTAGATCCTTAAGGGACCAGGCTTCTGAATGCAAAAGGGGACATGAGGCCCATTATGCTCGAGCTTATGCAGGAATAATGAGGGGAAAGACACTGTAATGGGAGAGTCGGTGTCTAATAAAGGGAAATTTATTCAGTGTGTTCCAGAGGAGCTGGAGCACTGGCTAGTCTTAAAACAAAAATGCCCGTGCCAGCCGCAGTCTGCTCCTGACAAGGGTGGGCAGCTGCAGAGAGTGCCCACCGTGCTGCAGCAGCCCAGGCGGGGATGTGGCTTCCTCCGGGTCTCCTATTAAGCAGGTCACAGGCCTGGGGTGGGCAGTGCAGTAGGCCAGGCTGGCTGTGGGCAAGGGCAGGACCACCCAAGGAGCAGGGAGAAAGGCAGGCAGCTGTTCACGCAGGGCTTCCCAGGACAGGCGGGCAGGACCCGAGCGGGCTCAGCCATTCTGTTAGTGTGGGTCTCGGGTATGTGCCCCCGCCCCCCAAGGGTGAGCCCCGTTGACTAGTCTGCACCTGTAGGACTTCTTTCTCGTCTGCAAATGGGGTGGATAAATATCACTCCAGGGCTGTTGTGCTAAGAGCAGGCCCCTCACTGCTGACTCCAAGGGGCTCTGGTCACGTGTCCTCTGTGGATGGCACCCCCTGGGGTTGTGTGGCCCAGCAGCGCCCAACAGGCAGCCTTCCCCTATGCCTCTGTGCTCCTTGCTGCTGAATCAGGCTCAGCAATGAAGTTAATCCCACCTGTGCTGTGCACTCGCTGCAGCTGAGAAAGCCAGAGACCGTGGGAAGGCCCCGGCCAACTTGGCTCCTGAC
The DNA here is from genome assembly GCF_027409185.1 of Cynocephalus volans. Classification (NCBI taxonomy): domain Eukaryota; kingdom Metazoa; phylum Chordata; class Mammalia; order Dermoptera; family Cynocephalidae; genus Cynocephalus; species Cynocephalus volans. The sequence goes on from NC_084476.1 coordinate 3,011,656, forward strand.
GACTAGGCTCACCCCCTTGGAAAGTGCTGGGGGAGGGGTGCCATTGTTACGTGGACAGGTGGCAGCCACTCACTGGCTTTGTAGGGTTTTAGAGCAGGGGTGGGATAGAGACCTGATACGTGTGGACAGAGGGCATCAGAAAGCCCCAAAGCCTGGAGCAGGAGCGAAATTCCGAGGAGGCACCCTGTTGCAGAGTGGGGGGACCTGAGGTGCTCAAGCCAGCCTGCACCAGAGCTCAGGGCCAGACGGGGCCTTCAGGATCAGCAGGTACGGCAACCCATCCACTCCTTCCCACGGTGTCGCAGGAATATTCTTTCTAAATGCACATCTGAACCTGTCACTCCCCTGCTCCAGCACCCTCTGTGGCTCCGCACCATCTTCAGGGTGAAGTCCAAACACGCCATCCTCCTGCAGCACGCCGTTCCCTGGGCCCTTCGCAGAGGTCCCGCTGCCCAGGGCTTCCTTCCTTGCTGCTCCCTGACGCTGACGGTGCTCACTCTGGCCCGCCGTTTCCCCTGGATCAGATTTGCTGAATGGATAAAAATGCAAATCACAGACGCACTGCATTTCCCCAGGAGACAGAAGCCAAGGCCTCAGCAGGCGGTGTAGACAGGATTCTTCTCTTCTCACAGTTTGGGTGCTGGGATAGTTGCCTATGGGAGCCTCAAGCCAGGCCTGCCCTTCTGGTCGAGCTGTTGCTACTGGCCGCTTCCTTGACTCACTGAATGGACGAAAGTCCAGCCCTGGGGACCCCAACCTCGGTGTGGCCTTGGGACCCCAGCAGCCACCCAGGCTCCCCTTCACCCCCACTGCCTTCCACCGTGCGGCTCCTCTAAGCTTTGCCATGGCAGGGCTTGTGCTTACTGCCCTGATGTGATTTAGGAGAAGGAACTTGGGTCAAGGAAGACACAGGAAATCACATCATGTGACCCCGGGGAGAGGGGCAGCCCCTCCCGCTTCCAGTAACAGAGGGATCGATGTGTGTCTCTGGATGGGGAGAGCCGCGGCCTGCGTGTTGCTGGGAGTGTGTGTGTGTGAGCATGTGTTTGTGTGCAGACACACGCGTTGTAATCTATTTCTAAAACATGACCCCAGCAATCTCACAGGGAGCCTCAATGAATATTTACTACCTTGTTTTTTCCCTAAAAAAAAAAAGTAATCTCGCTGTCTCGTTATTAAATCTATTTTTATTGCTACAAAAATGCCTCCCATCCATTAAGATGAGGAGCTCGGCGCTGGTGATGACTGTGTTCGGCTGCTGCCGTGCCTGCCTTTTCAGGGGGAGGGGAGGCCTCTCCCTTGCTGCATTTCTAGGGCCACGACGTCCACTGTCCCTTTGCTCTGTGACCGTCAGAGATGCAGCTTCCCAGGTGAGCTGCGGTGTATGGGGGTGCTCAGGCTGAGACACCCCCAAGCTGGAAGCCCCTGCTGACCTGGGCCTCCCTAGTGGCACAGAAGTGAACTCGTTTCCTGCTGGCCTGGACAAGCCTCACCCAGGAGGGTCTCAGGCCAGTGGCCCCTGGGGGCTCAGTGCTGTAGCTGGAACAGCACCCTGACCCTGCTCCTCTGCAGGAAGGTGAAGTCCTGACTCTTGAGGCTGCTGTGGAACTCCAGCCTGTCCTAAAGCAGTGTGGGGCAGCCTGAGGCATCTCCCCTTGGGGTGCCAACCTCACACCCCAGTAGAGAGGGTGGGCAGGAGGGGAAGGCTGGGTGAGCCACCCCTGCTCATGAGTGGAGCGTTCCCATCTTTTTCCTGCAAGCTGTTTGCTCTTCAGGGATGTCAGCTTCTGCCCCAAATACCCAGGGATCCAGGGTCTGGGTCCCTCCTGCACACCAAGCCTGGAGTCATTCTCATGAGGCCCAGGACCCAGAGCTCCCACGTGATGACAGGGAAAGAGAGAGCCCAGTCCTAGACACAGGATGCCCGGCCCAATGCCCACACTCTCCCTGAGCCCTGGCTCCACACCTGCCACAAACAGGGAGGGGCCCTGGTCCCAGGAGCTGTGAGCGACCCTGGGCCAGGCAGGTGGGTCTGGAGAGAATCCCATTCCTCCTCCAAAGTCCTTCCCCACCTCGGGGGGGAAGTGCTGGTGACATGCTGGCCAGCTCAATTTCAGATGATGTTTATGAGAATAGCAATACTTATTGAGCCCCTACTCAGAGCCGTTTGTAGGTATTGATTTAATCTTCACAACTACCCTATGCAGGAGGAGCCATTATCGTTTCCATCAGCAGATGATGAAGAGGAGGCTCAGAGAGGTCAGGGACGCGGCCCAAGGGTGACAGCCAGCAAGGGGCAGAGGTGGGATTTGGACCCAGGCCATCTGTCTCCGGAGTCTCGCAGCCCGAGACGCTGTCCCTGCCGGACATGAACCAAGCCAGCAGTGGCCAGGCCCCTTCCACGGGGCTTCTGTTAATCCCCACAGTGACCTCCAATGCAGAGTCACAATCCCACTTAGAGACACACTGAAGGTCCATAACGTGGCTAAAGCCACACGGACATGCAGTCTTTGGTCACCCAACATATGTCCTTCTCCCCCAACCTCTGGTTGTCCCAACAGGGGCCAGATCCCTTCCCTGGCCTCGAGGCCGGTGCCTCTGCTGTCCCTGCCCACCACGGCACCGCCCCCCGCTCCTGCCCCTGTACTCTCCGGCCTTCCATGGTCCCCGGTGGTCCAGGTGTCCTCCTGCTCAGGGCCTGGCACAGACTCGGGGTAGCCCTCAGCATCCCAGGCTGGCCTCCAACCGGTGGCCCCAGAAGGAATGAAAATTATTAATAATTAGGAACATTTGACAGGTTCTACCTCTCCTTCCGATTTTCTTCCTCTAGGACCTGGGTTCTTGGAGCCTGAGGTCAAACAATACATTTCCTTATTCTGTAACATGGGGCCAGGCAAGTTTGAGTGTTTGTCCATTCACTCCTTCATCCAGTCAGCAAAGGGTTTTCGATTCCCAACAGGACGGGTGGCATTGCATCAGGAGCGGGGCATGCAGTGGTGAATGGAGCGGCACGAGTCCTGCCTGCTGGGGTCTCGTGGGTGTGGAGAAAGCAGACAGGGAGCAAATCATACAGAACCCTAGTTGATGGCCATGGCATGAAGGGGACAGTCCTTGGAGCTGTAATGAGCGCTGACATGTGACCCAAGTCACCAAATGTTCTCGCCTGGGGAGCTTCTCCAGCCAGACTGAGAATCAGAGCCTGGGCACCGTCTGCCCCAGAAGAGGACGCTCCGGGGCTCAGCCAGGACGTATGTCGCCCACTCCAAAGTCCACACCTCGAGCACTCAGCCAGTTCCTCTGGGTCACAGTCAAGTAACAACTAAAACCAGGTCTGGTTGCACCAAACATTCTTTGGTCTTAAATTACATTTCCCTTTAAAACAAAAGCAGCTCCCAAGAGGGCTGTCTTTGCTTCCCTTGGATTCTAAAGTGTGGTGGCAAAATGGACATTTTGGGAAATGTGTTAATTAGCCCTCAGCCGGCTGCAACCTCTGGCCCTGCTCACGTCCAGCTCTGCCCCACAGCTGAGGACAGTGCCACCCACTCAGGTGTCCATGGACTCCTCATCCCGGGTGGTCCCTGGCAGGGCAGCTGCGGTATGGCCAGGCCACCCCCCGCCGTCCCATTCATTATATCATATCATATCATATTGTACCATGTTATATCATATTATACAACATTTTTAATAACATCTGATTAACCACATTGGAAAACTACAAGCATATCAAATAGCGTGTAAGTTTCTCCCTTTGGCTGCCATCACAGTAGTGTCATGTTGTACCTAAGCTGACCCTCCTGGGTCACCACAGTAAACTCCCCACCCCGCAGGAGCCAGGCGAGGACATGGCGCCCGTTCAACTCTCCCAGCAGGTTACCTTCCCCCATCGCACTGTCCTCTCTTCACCTGGGAGAGTGGCTGGTTTGACACCAGGACCCTGTGTCCCCACTTGGTCACTTGAAGCTGCTCAAGGACCAGAGTCCCTGCCCAGTGGAAACCTAACTCCTGTGGGTCCCTAGGAGGTACGTGTCACTATTTGTGTCTAAGTTCCCCTGGATCATCCCAGAGGAAGACCTGGAAGTGCAAGCTGCAGCCAGGAGGTATTTGGGGAGGGGACTGGGGGCGGTCAGTGATGAGCTGTCCTCAAACCTGCTCAGAGCAGTCAGGACCTGTGGCCATTGGTGATGCTCCAGCCCGTCCACCCTGGACACCCAGCCACCGTATCTGACATTCCCTCCAGCTGGGACTTCTGCCGGCTGGCTCGGCTCACGTCCCCCATGAACAACTAGATTGGGTTACAGGTGCCATTTCCCCAAGTTCCAGGCTTATCTCCAGTCTACCCCAGAAACTGGGATTGTAAGGGCAAAGAAAGAAGAGAGAGACGGGGAGGGTTGAGGACACACCAGAAAACCAGATCTCATGTGCAGGTCTTCATAGGGTTCATCTAAAATACAGTCAGGACTAAAAAAAAAAAAATCAAAACATGAAACCTTCCTTGACATGTTCTTTTTTGCCAGGGGGACAGACTTTTCAGACCTTAGCCGGGCATCCCAGCCTTTCATTACAGCCGCGGGGTAATCAGTGTCTGGCAGTGGGGTAGGATTGCTGAGGGCTGTATATAGGAGTTCAATTTAAACTCCTTGGGTTTGCCTGCAATGTTTTTGGATGTTTAGACAGGGGCAGGATAACAAGGGCTTCAAGTCCCACGTGCACGACTTTGCCAGTCCGTACAGGAAGGGAGTCATTTCTGTTGGTAGCTGACAAACACCTTTGAACGACGCTTCACGAGCCTGGCGAGGCAGGGCCTGGCTACCTCTCGTGAGAACAGACAGTGGCAGAGCTGGTGCATTTGCAAAACCCTGAGGTCCTGTGAGAGCCGGCAGCCTCGGAACGTGCTCCACCCCGTGGAATCCAGAGCATCTGGGGAGCTTCGTCAGGTCACCGGAAAGGCCACCCACAGCTTACCGCCTTTGTCACTGACTTCTCGTTTGTGTGTAAATTTAACTGTGTCCAACTTTGCAGTGTTTTTATCTTTGTTGTGAAATATCACTGGAAAACCAGGCTCAAAAGGCACCCGCCCCTCCCCTACTTCGCTCACACAGTCTCCTTCCGACCAGACTGTCACACTGAGCAAAACCAAAACAAAACAACAGTGAATGCCCAGCTGTATCTGAGTTTCGAAGAAACAACACACACGTGTGTAGTACAAGTATGTCCCACGCAACGTGCAGCATTGGGACATACTTACGATAACGAAATTACCTGTTGATCTAAAAGTCAGATTTAGCAGGATGTCAGGTAATTTATCTGGCCACCCTCCTTCCAACACACACACACACCCACGCACAGTCTGGGGTCTCTTCACACCAACTGCCTCCTGCTGGTTACCCTCCAGCTGGGGCACCCATGGTACCCCTGCTGGCCCAGAGTCCTTAAATGGGGCTTCCAGGGCCCAAGTGACAAGCATCTTGGAGTCAGGGCAGAAGTGTGTGTGTGGATCACAATTCTGGGGTCACAGGACCAGTTTCAACAGCTTCTGACAGTGGTCTGTGGCTCATGACAGAGGCCAACCACAGAGAGGCACGAGGTGACCAGGGTGTGGACAGGTGGGCCGTGGCCGCCTTGGGCTGCTTCCCAGGAGAGGCAAGCGCATCTAGACACGCAGCCTCCTAAAACCCGGCGATGTCCTTTGGGAGACAGATGTGGCAGGCCACGCTCCCCGCGTGGGGCTGCCCTGTCCATTTTAAAAGGTCCGATGGTCACCAGCAGACTGGGGGTTGTGAGCCCTGGAGATCAGAAGGCCCAAGACTGCCATTCCAGATGGGGAAACTGAGGTCAGAATGAGGGGCCTGACAAAGGTGCTGGGGGAGGCGGGTATAAACGGACAGCAGGGTGGGTCCTGGGGGGACCAGGCAAAGGCTGACAATCCTGCCTGGCCTGGCTCAGGAGTGATCCTTGTGGGACATCCAGCAGCAGAGGACCTGCCCTGGGCCTGTGCTGGGCTCTCGGCGGAGGCCGAGGAGGCCGTGGTGGCTTCTGGGTTCTGTCTTCCTCTCCCCTGCCCACTCCCCTGCCCCACGGAAAGCTTTGTATCTCGTCGGCAGGAAGCCTCAGACTCACAGCTGGGTTCGAGTGCAGCCTCTGATGCTATGAATCAGTCTCCTATTGCTGCTGTAAAAATCACCACAAATCTCGCAGCTTAAAATAATGCAGATTTGTTATCTCACAGTTCTGAAGGTCAGAAATCCAAAATGGGTTTGATTTCACTGGCCTGAAATCAAGGTGCCAGCAGGGCTGGCTTCTTCTGCGGTCTCCAGGGGAGAATCTGTTTCTGTGGCTTTTCCAGCTTCTAGAGGCTGCCACATCCCTTGGCTTGTGGCTCCTCCCTCCATCTAAAGAGCCAGCGAAGGCCGGGGGTCTTGCTCGTATCACATCACTCCGACTCTGATGTCCTGGCTTCCCTCTTCCACAGTTGAGGACCCCTGTGATGGTGCTGGGCTCAGATACATGATCCAAGATAATCTCTTCTACCTTAAGGTCAGAAGCCTTAGTTCCACCTGCAACCTTAATCCCCCCTTGCCATGTAAAATAACACATCCACAGGTTCCAGGGATCAGGACGTGGACATCTGTGGGGGCCATTTTTCTGCCGACCACATGCTACCAGCAGGTCAGTGATTAACCTTTTGGAACCTCAGTTTCCACTTGTGGAAAATGGGGGAGTGATACCTCCTGATAGGATTCGGGGGACCATGGGTGTACCAGTCTGTTTTTGTGTTGCTGTAACAGAATACCTGAGACTGGGTGATTTATAAAGAACAGGGGTTTATTTGGCTCACAATTCTGGGACAGCCGCATCTGGCGTGGGCCTCAGGATGCTTCTACTCATGGTGGAAAGTGGCAGGCAGTGGTGGGTACAAGCAGATCACATGGCGACAGGAAGCAAGAGGGAGGGAGGGAGAGAGAGAGAGAGAGAGAGAGCAGGTACCAGGGTACTTTTAAACAACCAGCTCTCGCAGGAACTAATAAAAGGAGAACTCACTACCCCCACCCCCCAGAGAGAGAATTAATCCATCATGAAGGATCTGCCCCCATGACTCAAACAGCTCCTGACACTGCCACTTTGGGGATCAGATTTCCACATGAGTTTTGGGAGGACAACACATCCAAACTCTGCCAATGGGACACAAGATACATCGGTCAACCAGCACAGCTGCTGGTGTAGAAAAGGCCCTCTAATGGGGGGGCATGGGGGAGGCTGTGGCCTGGACATGGGCAGCCTCTGACTTCCAGACACAGGACAGCAAGGGCCACGAGGCCAGTGACCATGAACCCTGACTTCACAGTGCCGGGCACAGAATCTGGTGCTTAGTTGGTAAAACGGAATGAATGAATGGATGGGTGAACGGGGCGTGTTGTTCATGGGAGACAGAGGGGAGATGAGAGTTTGTACTGAAGGCTGAGTACATTGTTTTGAGGTTCGGAAGAGCAATTTGAGTGTCCTGGAGCCCCCCAGACCTGCCTCTAATCCTGTGCCTGGGGTGGGGGGTGGGAAGACTCAGTTTTTCTCAGAGGAAGGGCTGTGCCTAAAGGCCCAAATTACCACTCCTTCTGGCTCCATCTCGGGCCAGTCCATCAAATGCCCGTTTTCTTCCCCACAGAAGATACTTAGCTCTCCAGGGTGGCAATGCGTCCAGCAGCCACGGGCACCCTCCCCAGCCCCAGACGCTGCCCAGATCTGAATGTCTCCAGAAGGAAGCATACCAGTCACAACCTGACTCCATTTGCTGGGACAAAAATGGCCTAAGCATGTCCACTGACCACCAGCTACTCCCAGCAGGACTCGGAAGTCCCTTGTCTGGGGGGCTTCCAGAGCTAAACAGCTGCTCGTCCTTCCAGCCTGGCCAGGGCTTGTCGTGCAACCACAGGCCTGCCCTGCTTGCGTGCCCGCAGGGGGCCCCAGACCTCCTCCTTTACCTGGAATGAGGACTGACCAAGGGGCAAGGTGGAGGGACAGGGTCCGGGCAGGAGGCTGCTGGGCTCCGGCCCCTGATGCAAGAGCTGATGTCCTGCAGTGGCCGTAACCTGGTGGGCAGAGCCACGCATGGGGCTTCCCCGGGCCCCTCTGCAGGCTATGCTGGGTGTACCTGCCGCCACCTGTTCCTACATGGGGTGAGCCAGTGGGACCCGCCCTTCATTCCAGCCAGGCTGGTGTGCAGGGAGCCAGGCAGCATCACTCGGGGGCGAAGCCTGCCAAGATTCCATGCACAGTCCTGGGGGTTGGGGACCCCCGGGAGGGGACACATGTTCTCATGCTGTCTCAGCCACCACCTTCCTCTGGGATGGGCAGCGGGCTCATCATTTCTCCCGTGAACACTAAACCAGCCCCTATTTTGTGCCAGAAATCACGCTAGGCATTCGACATTCAACCCTGACAGTAGATCAGCGTCGCCTGCCCGCCCCGAACGCGGGTTTCCATGAAGGGCCTTAGCAGAGCTGGTGGGAGGTGAGGCTATACTTGGGTGCTTCTCCAGGATGGATTTTCAGCGGCTGCTTCAGCGCTGCGTTGAGGAGGATTCTGAGGGACAGTCTCGGTGCTGTGATCACATGGACGGACTCCAGGGGCGCTTCCCGCTGGGGACAAGAGGCCACCTTCACAGTCAAAGGCTGACCTTGGCCTCTGTCCAGAGTGACGAGCGGCTTCCCAGTTCTGGCAGAATAAACTCTAAACTCCCTAATTTGCTGCCCAAATGTCTCTACTGCCGTCCCCCTTCCCTTCCCCTCCCCACCTTGAATTTCTCCCCCGCTCCGTCCTCATCGCCAGCCGCTGTCCTCCTGTCATTCCTCCCCAGGGCCGCTGGCTCCCTGGCCCTGCACGCAGATCCAGGAGGTCTCCACGCACTGAGAGGCCTGCCCAACGCCCCTGCCTGTCAGTTGTATCCTGTCGGGGCAGATGGGTCATGCCGGTATGGAGGAGGCGTTGGAAAGGGACTGTTACAATGGCGTGGGCAGGGTGGAGACATGTAAGGGAGACACAGGGACCAGGCAAGAAGCAGCTGCGCGGTTGCCACCCCTGGGACCCACGGCACAGAGGGAGCCACCTCTTAGGACCCAGGAGGGAACGTGAAGACTTGTCCACCTTGACAGGACCACTGACCTGAGGGACAGGGCCGCTGCACCCCAGGGAGGCCCAGGAATAGCGTGCCCGGACCTCTCTCGCCTCCCTCCTTCCTCCGGTCTCTAGCCTGGACTCCCCACAGGCTAAACCCAACTAGAAGGCGGTGGGCGTGGGAGTCTAGTTAGTGGTTTCTGCAGGGCTGTCCTGGGACAGAGGCGCGAGCAGGACAGAGAGGGTCCAGAGGGAAATGGAAGCGACTCGGCACACATCCCCACCCCCTCTGTTCCTCCAAAGCCCATCCAGGCCCGGCTGCTTCCTCCACCAAGCGGCCGCTGGGTCTCCACCAGAAGTGATGGCTCCCTCCAGCAAGTGCATTCGGGTCCCCAAACGGTCCCCGTCTGCCGTGGCAACCATGCCCAGCCCAGTGCTCTCTCTGCCTCTGTGCCTGTGACTGGAGGAGACACATTCTACCACTCAACATGCCCAGGAAGCTGCTGTGTGCTGAGCTGTGCAGAGACCGTGCCTGTGCCCGCAGGACTCCTCAGCATTTTTCAGGATCTAAAGCACTCAAGCTGCATCTCCTCCAAAAGCTCCAGCCCCTGAGGCCCCCGGGCCACAGCACATGCCCACACAGCATGGTGGAATGCATTGATGAACGTCTTTTCTAAGATTGCTCAGTTCCAATATTTGTCCTCTCTCTGTGACCACTGTCCACATGGCTAAAGGTCCTGCAGAGCTCCTCCAGTGGTGTCTCGTGCCCAGTAGGGCTCTGAGTTGTAAGCAGTGACCCCAACTCCAGCTGGTATGCACAGAAGAGGAATTTATTTAAAGGACGTTTGGGGGCTCCTGGAATACAAGGGAGTCCAGACAACCAGGCAGGATGTCTGTGCAGCCAGGAGCAGTGCCTCAAGTCAGGCTAAAGGGTCAGACTGCAAAGGTGACACTGCCCCTGTCACTAGGCATCCCCCCCACATCAACACTGAGCTCAGGATGTTGGCACTGGGATGTTGTCCCTGTTGCTGCCTGCTGTAAAAAAGAATGGGTTCTGCAATGCTGCTTGCTGTGATTCAGAATCTGGGGTGGGAGCATTTGCTTGGCCGAGCTGCACGGGAAGCTGGGTGTAGGATACCTGCCATGTTCAGTACCTTTGATGGGGGAGGAGCCCCAACCCTGGAAAAGGCTCCGAGACTGGGAAGCCCAAAGGGTGGATTGGCCCTTATGTCGACTGTGCCTAATGTCTAGTCCTCCTTCCTTCTACGCTCCTTCCTGTATGCAGAGGCAGGAGAACTTCGTCAGAGTGTGGAGGGGTCTGGTGTGAGTGACATTTGTGCAGTCAGGTGTCCCTGCCTGACACTGGGAAGAGGCCACACAATCTTTGTCTTTTGCTGCTCTGGCTTCTACTGGCAAGCAGGGTCACCCTGGCATTTGGTGTGGGGGTGGCAGCAGCTATAGAGCAGGTTTTGGGTTCCACTGCCATCTCTGTGGGCAGGCAGGTTAGCGTTGGTCAGAGAAGTCACAAAGGCTCAGTGGACAGCAGAGTCACCTTCTGTTCTGGTTGACTCCTGAGCACAGAATCTTTCTAGCAAGATGGCGATGAGCTTCTGGAGCCAGCAGTGTCCCAACCGTACAGGGTGCGCAGCTCCATGGTGTGACGCTGGGAGTGGCTCCCGAAGTCTTAACCTGCAGTCCACTTCTTAAGCAATGCCCCTTCCCCATGATTATAGAAGGCATTTGGGGCCCTGCAATACAACTTTTTCTGTTCTAACATCTAGAGTGGATTCTATTTTCTGCAGCTGAATCCTGGCTGATGAAACTGCTAAAAAGTGACAAAGTTCATCTTTTTTGTCTGTCCAACACTTTTGTCCCATGTCTACATTCCATGAAAATGCTCCCATGAAACCCCATGCAAACCACGCAGTGCTCCCCAGAAGGAGTTATCGTAAATCTTGTCAGCCACTGCTTCCAACCCAAGTCCACAGTGATGTCCACTTCTCAGTCTTCCATAATTATTGACCTATTACACCATCCACCACCAACATACTCTTTATAACATATTGATGTAATGGGAAAGAAACAAAGGGCTAACTATGCATTTGACCAGGGATTAATATCAAGAATATACAAGGAACTCAAATAACAGTAAAAAAAAAAAACAAGTAATCCAATTAAAAAATGGGCAAAAGAGCTGAACAGACATTTTTTGAAGGAAGATACACAAATGGCCAACAGACACATGGAAAAATGCTCAACATCACTCAGCATCAGGGAAACGTGAATCAAAACATGATTGAGATACCCTCTCACCCCAGTTAGACTGGCCATCATCAAAAAGACAGAACAGCAAATGCTGGTGAGGATGTGGAGAGAGGGGAAGGTTCCTGCACTGCTGGTGGGACTGTAAATGGTGCAGCCACTATGGAAATGGTATGGAGGGTCCTCAGACAACGGCAGAGAGAACTGCCATGTGATCGGGCAATCCCACTGCTGGGCACATACCCAAAGCAATGGAAACCATCATGTCGAAGGGACACCTGCACCCCCATGTTCATTACAGCTCTATTCACAATAGCCAAGATAGAGAACCAACCTAAATGCCCACCATCGGGTGACTGGGTAAGGAAAATGTGGTATATTTACACAATGGAATACTACTCAGCCATAAAAAAGAATGAAATTCTATCACTCGCAGCTACATGGACGAACTTAGAGAAAACTATGTTAAGTGAAATAAGTCGGGACAGACAGAGAAACACAATAGGTCCTCACTCAACAAAAGTGGAGGCTGAAAAAAACCAAAAAATAAAAAGCAAAAAAAGAAAGAGATACAACAATCACAATAATTCCTTGAACTTTCAAAAGGAGAGAAAAGAACTGAGGACACCAGAGATGGGAAAGGGGGAGGGGGAGGGGAAGTTAGGGTGACATTGGTAAAGGGCCATGAAAATGTTTATATTTTGTAATGATAAAATTAAAAAAAAAAAAACAAATAAAAAGAAACGACGAGTAAACCGTACATACAACCTGGCCCGGCCCGCGTGTGCATGTGTACCTTGGCCTTCTCTGGTGTCCCCTGACGTTCTGCCCAAGAAGAGGACCCCCCATCTTCACTGACACAGCAGAAGAATAACAGCCTCCCGGACATGTCCTCGTCTTCATCCCCAGCACCTGTGACTATGCTACGTTCTATGGCGAAAGGGACTTCACAGATGTGGTGACGATGTGAACCTTGAGTTGAGCGATTATCCCCAATTACGTGGGCCTAACGTGATCTCGTGGGCCCTCGGAAAGTGGACGAAGAAGGCAGAAGGGTGATTCGGGGAGACGTGAAGAGGCCGGAGAGAGTCTGAGTGTGTGATGGACTTGAGCCACCACGGCAGGCTTTGAAGGAGGAAGGGGCCTGAGCCACGGATTGTGACTGGCCCCTGGAAGCAGGGAATGGTCCTCGGCTGAGCGCCAGCAAAGACTCCGGGGTCTGTCCTACAGTCACATGGACCTGAATTCTGCCAATAACCTAAATGACCGAGGAAATGGATTCTCCCCAGAGCCTCCAGAAAGGAGCGCAGCCCCACGAACACCTTGATTTTGGCTTTGTGAGACTCTGAGCAGAGAAACTAGCCCAGCCCGCTGGACTTCTGACCTATCCATCTGTGAGATGACACATTTCTGCTGTTTTAAGCTGCTAAATTTGTGCCAACTTCTTATGGCAGCAATAGAAAATGAATACTGTCCTCTGTGGCTACTCCAAAGCACCCTCGCATTATGTTCAAGTACTCTGTGGGCTCTCGTTGCTACATGAGGCCTTAGAGTTCATGTCGACACTGCCCTGGTGATCTGCCCTCGTCATGGGAGATCTGGTTAAGATCTGGCATACTGGTTAAGAGAACAGGCTTTGGAGTCAGATAAACTGGGGTACAAATCCTGACCCTCTCTCACTAGTTGTGTGGCCTTGGTGAGTTTCCAAAGTGCCCCATGCCTCAGTTTCTCCATCTATAAAATGGGAACAATCACAGCAGCTGAAGATTCAATATGGCGATGCATACTAAAGAGCTTGGCACAGAGCCTGGCCCCAGGAGTGCTCAGTGGGCAGTGGCTGTGAGTACTACACGTCTCTAAGAGATGCTGTCTCATCTGCTGCATCACCTCCAGGCCCAGGACGCTCACCCTCTTGTGAGATGACCACAGTGAAAAGCTTTTGTCCCACATGGGATATGAGGATTCTGGGATGGGCATCAGGAGAACAGGGTACTGGGCCTGGGTGTGGCACAAACTCACATGCTGGGCAGGCCATGGCTCCTCTCTCTCTGGGCCTGTTTCCACATCTGTGAAATAAGAGGGTTGGATCTGATTTGCCTTTCTGGTTTTGATATTTCATGATTCTGTGAATTTAGGACAGAGCTGCACTGTTGATCTCATATGTAATTATTTTTTCTCAGGATTACACATTCTTGAATAAAAATGAAATAAGACCTTCAGAGTAACTGATGAAATATTTTTGACCTAACATTAATATGCCACATCGGAGGCAGGAAAATGAATCAGTAAGATTAACGATGTGGGGAGCCCAGGAGGGTAACCACCGGGCCAGAGTGAGACGGGCGCTAGGGCAGGGGGGGGGGCTGTTCCCGTGTATATTTATTTGCTCTGACATTAGTGCATTGAGCTGGTGCACATGTAATTTCACATGAAAACTGATGCCAGTGGAATATTCTTGTGCTGCTCATGCCACTCAGAGTCCTCGTTAACATCAGAGGTGCCACACTCCCCACGTCCAGCCCAGCAGCTTGCAAGGGGCACCGGCTGAAGCTTCGTCCTTCTCGGAAGACCTCAGTTGGGAGGTGGACGCGGGCTGCCTTGAGGAGGTTGATGGGGAAGGAGGAAGGAAACCAAGCGGGGATGGGAAGGCGCAGAGGACAGAGGGACTGCCCTGCTCCTACCACTCAGCAGCCCCAAGCAGTGCCCCGTTCTGCAGGGGGCCGGGGTGGACCAGACGGAGCCCACCCTGGGGAAAGCGGGTGCACACCCACCTGCTATCCTCACCAGCGGGGCAGATACCACGGGAGGCAGGCACTGGGTGGGGGTGGGTCCCACTCCACTCTGGAGCCCCTTGCAGGCACAGCCGCCTCTGACCTTGAGTGATGGCCCAGCATGTTCCATGGACTTCACTGCCAAGCATCACAGGGTTGTGCTGACAAAGGGCTTGGAACGAGGGTGTCAGTGGACAGAAGTGCCTCCCCTAGCCGCTGGCTACTGTGTGGTCCCAGGGCCAGCAGCTTCAGCATCCCCTGGTCTGAAGGGCATGCTCGGGCCACTCCCCAGACCTATTGGGTCAGAGCTCATTTTAACAAGCCCCCAGGAGGTCTGTATGCACAGCCCATGCTCGGGCACTGCCCTTCAGGAATTCCCACTTGGAAAGAGGTCAAGGGCTGGATTGACACACTGCACCACTGAGTGAGCATGGTGGACACCCTGCTGGCCCTGGGTGCTCAGAGAAATCCCTGCCTGTCTGACTCCTGCTGGTCCTCAGGCTCCAGGTCACCTGACCCTGGCTAAAGATGGACTCTCCTTGAGGTGCGGTCAGACCCAGAGGCTTAGCCATGCCCACTGTGGGATTCCAGAACCAGGAAGAAGAGAGGAGAGCTTCCCCTCTCTCCTGTCCTTCTTGTTTTTAAAATTCAGCCCTGACTGAGCACGGGCTGGGACTAGATGAGCAGATGGGCCTGAGGGTCTTCAGGGGATAAAACCCCTCACCTAGGGGCTCACGGCCCTGCCCAGCAGAGGCAGAGATGGCAGCTTGCAGGGGTAAGAATGAAGCTGGGGCCAGTGCAGGTGAGAAAGCCTTGCTGCACGGCTTGGTGCAGGCTTCCAGAACACGTGCCACTTAAGCTGGGCCTTAAATGCCAGGCAGACTTTTGCCACGAGAAATGGGAGATGGAGGAGGACAGTGGCCCTGAGGTCAGCACAGTTGTGGAAGTGGAGAGATGGGCTGGAGAGGTCAGGACAGGGTCAGAGGGCTGGGGGATCAGAGACTGAGGCCATGATCATCTCACAACAAGAGGCGGGTCCCAGGGTCCCCAGGCAGACCTCTCCCCCGGCTGCATGGAGAGCCAGAGCCTGACTAGAGTGGGGACAGGACAGGGCCAGGCATGCGCTCCATGGCAGTGCCCACTCTCAGGGTCAGCACCTAGCACCGGGACAACTCCCCTGACCCACCCTCATCCCCCAGTTCAGAACACAGTCAAGTTCCAAGCTCAGCATGTGACCCCAGGTAAGTGACCAGGGCCACTGAGCCTTGGGTCCCCTTGTAGAACAGAGTCAGCAATGCCCACCTTGGGGGGATTGAGGGTGGTGCTGCCCCACCCAGGACTCGGCCCAGAGCCCTTAGCCAGCCCCTGAAGGCAGGGCTGCCCCTGCCCGGGCTCTGGCTGCCATAGCTAACACTATCGTTATGGTAACCAGTTCCTGTTTCACTGCCTCCAGCTGCCCCTCCCATGGCCCTGCATCCCGGCTGGGCCAGCAGCGTGCTTGTGAGCAGAGCTGATTAAAGCCCACGCTAATATTCAATAGCCAGATGCCACCGCGGGATCACAAACGCATGGCGCTCTGCTCCAGTGCGGTTTCACGTTCTGTAGCGTATCACAGATTTGAAAAAAAACCGAAACACAAAACCGCCAGCCTGCTTTTGATGTTGAGGATGTTGGGAAGCACTGTGGCCTGGCAGAGTCTGCGTGCTGGCTCTGAAGCCGGCTGCCAGCAGCTCCCATGATGAGAACCTGGCCCCGCCCCACCCACAGTCACTCAGGAGCACGTGCACGTGTGTGTGGGCCTGAGTGTGCCGCTGCCACACGCACGCGCCTGCAGCCTGAGGGCTGTCCCGCTCCTTGGCTGAGCTGCGTTTGTCACCCTCCCCACTTCTGTCGACTTCATCAAGAAGAGAATAAAAACATAAGCTCCCCACATCCAACACTGGAATACTATGCAGCGGCAAACATGTTCAGACTAGAAATAGACTCACCAGCACTGAACAGTCTCAAACGTGACAAAGCGAAGCTGCAGAACACCCAGAGCTACGCAGTTTCCCCCGAGTCATCAAGGACAGAACACACATCTCCACCCTGTGCAGGGGTAGGATCGCCCGCAGTGAAACTGCCCAGAAACGCACGGGCCAGCCCACACCAAACTCTGGGTCACAGTTACATGTACGGGATCAGGGTCCCCTCCTCACCCTAGAGTCAAGCAAAAAATGTATATCACAGTAGTTTGAAAACAATGTCAGAAAATGGACAATACCTAACAGTGTCAGAGCAGTTTTGCTTTTTCCCGACTCTGTGACACACTCCAGCACGTGAGCCGCCGCAGGGCGAGGGCTCAGTAATGGGCTGTGTCCTCTTCCCTGGGCTGCTGTCGGCCCTGCCACCAAGCTGCTCGGGACGCAAAGGTGACCCAGGCTCTGCACGCTTCTTGGTCAGCCTCTGTTTCTGTTTTTTTTTTTCCTTTTTTAATTGGTGGACTTGCTTCTTCAGAGTGGTTTTAGGTTTAGAGAACAATTAAACAGATCGTGTAGAGTTCCCACGAACTGGTCCAGCACCCCTCGTTTGCTCTGTCACTGTTACATTTTATTTTATTTATTTATTTATTTTTTTTAAGGGGTTAATTACAGTCCTACCTGTGACCTGGGAACTGAGTAACCGTTGTCTGGATGCTGTTTCCCTACTTCCTTTTCTGACAGTCTTTTTTTTTTTTTTTTTTTTTAATTTTTTTAAATTTTATTTTGTCGATATACATTGTAGCTGATTATTGCTCCCCATCACCAAAACCTCCCTCCCTTCTCCCTCCCCCCCTCCCCCCCAACAATGTCCTTTCTGTTTGCTTGTTGTATCAACTTCAAATAATTGTGGTTGTTATATCTTCTTCCCCCCCCCCCGGTTTGTGTGTGTGTGTGTGTGTATGTGTGTGTGTGAATTTATATATTAATTTTTAGCTCCCTCCAATAAGTGAGAACATGTGGTATTTCTCTTTCTGTGCCTGACTTGTTTCACTTAATATAATTCTCTCAAGGTCCATCCATGTTGTTGCAAATGGCAGTATTTCATTCGTTTTTATAGCTGAGTAGTATTCCATTGTGTAGATGTACCACATTTTCCGTATCCACTCATCTGATGATGGGCATTTGGGCTGGTTCCAACTCTTGGCTATTGTAAAGAGTGCTGCGATGAACATTGGGGAACAGGTATACCTTCGACTTGATGATTTCCATTCCTCTGGGTATATTCCCAACAGTGGGATGGCTGGGTCGTATGGTAGATCTATTTGCAATTGTTTAAGGAACCTCCATACCATTTTCCATAGAGGCTGCACCATTTTGCAGTCCCACCAACAATGTATGAGAGTTCCTTTTTCTCCGCAGCCTCGCCAGCATTTATCGTTCATAGTCTTTTGGATTTTAGCCATCCTATCTGGGGTTAGATGGTATCTCAATGTGGTTTTGATTTGCATTTCCCGGATGCTGAGTGATGTTGAGCATTTTTTCATATGTCTGTTGGCCATTTGGATATCTTCCTTAGAGAAATGCCTACTTAGCTCTTTTGCCCATTTTTTAATTGGGTTGCTTGTTTTCTTCTTGTAAAGTTGTTTGAGTTCCTTATATATTCTGGATATTAATCCTTTGTCAGATGTATATTTTGCGAATATTTTCTCCCACTCTGTTGGTTGTCTTTTAACTCTTTTAATTGTTTCTTTTGCTGTGCAGAAGCTTTTTAGTTTGATATAATCCCATTTGTTTATTTTTCCTTTGGTTGCCCGTGCTTTTGGGGTCGTATTCATGAAGTCTGTGCCCAGTCCTATTTCCTGAAGTGTTTCTCCTATGTTTTCTTTAAGAAGTTTTATTGTCTCAGGGTGTATATTTAAATCCTTAATCCATTTTGAGTTGATTTTAGTATACGGTGAGAGGTATGGATCTAGTTTCATTCTCCTGCATATCGATATCCAGTTATCCCAGCACCACTTGCTGAAGAGGCAGTCCCTTCCCCAGTGAATAGGCTTGGTGCCTTTGTCAAAGATCAGATGGCAGTAAGTGTGTGGGTTGATTTCTGGATTCTCTATTCTATTCCATTGATCAGTGTGTCTGTTTTTATGCCAGTACCATACTGTTTTGGTTATTATAGCTTTGTAGTATAGCTTAAAGTCAGGTAGTGTTATGCCTCCAGCTTTATTTTTTTTGCTGAGCATTGCTTTGGCTATTCGTGGTCTTTTATTGTTCCATATAAATGTCTGAATAGTTTTTTCCATTTCTGAGAAAAATGTCTTTGGAATTTTGATGGGGATTGCATTGAATTTGTATATCACTTTGGGTAGTATGGACATTTTCACTATGTTGATTCTTCCAATCCAAGAGCATGGAATATCTTTCCATCTTCTTGTATCCTCTCTAATTTCTCTCAGCAGTGGTTTGTAGTTCTCATTATAGAGATTTTTCACCTCCTTGGTTAACTCAATTCCTAAGTATTTTATTTTTTTGGTGGCTATTGTAAATGGGCAGGCTTTCTTGATTTCTCCTTCTGCATGTTCACTATTGGAGAAAAGAAATGCTACTGATTTTTGTGTGTTGATTTTGTATCCTGCTACTGTGCTGAAATCATTTATCAATTCCAACAGTTTTTTTGTAGAGGTTTTAGGCTGTTCGATATATAGGATCATGTCATCTGCAAACAGGGACAGTTTGACTTCATCTTTTCCAATCTGGATGCCCTTTATTTCCTTCTCTTCTCTGATTGCTCTGGCTAGTACTTCCAACACTATGTTGAATAGGAGTGGTGAGAGTGGGCATCCTTGTCTAGTGCCTGTTCTTAAAGGAAAAGCTTTCAGCTTTTCCCCATTCAGGATGATATTGGCAGTGGGTTTGGCATATATGGCTTTAATTATGTTGAGATACTTTCCCTCTATACCTAACTTATAGCGGGTCTTTGTCATGAATGAGTGCTGAACTTTATCAAATGCTTTTTCAGCATCTATAGAGATGATCATATGGTCCTTGTGTTTGACTTTATTAATATGGTGTATCACATTTATTGATTTGCGTATGTTGAACCAACCTTGCATCCCTGGGATGAATCCCACTTGGTCGTGATGAATAATTTTTCGTATGTGTTGCTGTATTCTGTTTGCTAGTATTTTAGTGAGGATTTTTGCATCTATATTCATCAAGGATATCGGCCTGTAGTTTTCTTTTTTGGTTATATCTTTACCTGGTTTTGGTATCAGGATGATGTTTGCTTCATAGAATGAGTTTGGGAGATTTGCGTCCGTTTCAATCTTTTGGAATAGTTTGTAAAGAATCGGTGTCAATTCCTCTTTGAATGTTTGGTAAAATTCTGCTGTGAATCCATCTGGTCCTGGGCTTTTCTTTGTTGGGAGCCTTCTGATAACAGCTTCAATCTCCTTTATTGTTATTGGTCTGTTCAAATTTTCTACGTCTTCACGGTTCAGTTTTGGGAGCTTGTGTGTGTCCAGAAATTTATCCATTTCCTCCAGATTTTCAAATTTGTTGGCGTATAGTTGTTTATAGTAGTCTCGAATGATTCCTTGTATTTCAGATGAATCAGTTGTAATATCGCCTTTTTCATTTCTAATTTTTGTTATTTGAGTCTTCTCTCTTCTTTTTTTTGTTAGCCATGCTAATGGTTTGTCAATTTTATTTATCTTTTCAAAAAACCAACTTTTTGATTCGTTGATCTTTTGAATTGTTTTTTGGTTTTCAATTTCATTCAGTTCTGCTCTGATCTTAATGATTTCTTTCCGTCTGCTAACTTTAGGATTGGATTGTTCTTGTTTTTCTAGTTCTTTAAGGTGAAGTGTTAGGTTGTTCACTTGCCATCCTTCCATCTTCTGAAGTGAGCATTTAATGCAATAAATTTTCCCCTCAATACTGCTTTTGCAGTATCCCACAGGTTTTGGTATGATGTATCATTGTTTTCATTAGTTTCAATAAACTTTTTGATTTCCTGCTTGATTTCTTCTTGGACCCATATGTCATTAAGTAGAATGCTGTTTAATTTCCATGTGTTTGTATAATTTCCAGAGTTTTGTTTGTTATTAATTTCTAGTTTTAATCCATTGTGGTCTGAGAAGATACATGGGATAATTCCAATTTTTTTGAATTTATTGAGACTTGATTTGTGACCTAATATGTGATCTATCCTGGAGAATGATCCATGTGCTGATGAGAAGAATGAATATTCTGAGGTTGTTGGGTGGAATGTTCTGTAGATATCTGCCAATTCCAATTGGTCTAGAGTCTTGTTTAGATCTTGTGTTTCTCTACTGATTCTTTGCCTAGATGATCTGTCTAATATTGACAGTGGAGTGTTCAGGTCCCCTGCTATTATGGTATTAGTGTCTATTTCCTTCTTTAGGTCTAATAGAGTTTGTTTTATAAATCTGGCTGCTCCAACATTGGGTGCGTACATATTTATGATTGTTATGTCTTCTTGATGGATCAGTCCTTTTATCATTAAGTAGTGTCCCTCATTGTCTCTTTTTATGGTTTTTAGTTTAAAGTCTATTTTGTCAGATATAAGAATAGCCACTCCAGCTCGTTTTTCTTTTCTGTTTGCATGGTAAATCTTTTTCCATCCTTTCACTCTTAGTCTGTGTGAATCTTTATGGGTGAGGTGGGTCTCTTGTAGGCAGCATATAGTTGGGTCCTGCTTTTTGATCCAGTCAGCCAGTCTGTGTCTTTTAATTGGGGAATTTAAGCCTTTAACATTAAGAGTTGTTATTGAAAGGTGTTGATTTATTCCTAGCATTTTATTGGTTGTTTGGTTGTCTTAGGTGTCTTTTGTTCCTTGCTTTCTGATTTACTGTTTGGTTTCTTTGTTTGTTGGTTCCTTAGGTTGTAGATAGTGTTTTTGTTAGCTTGTTTTCTCTTCATGAATGCCATTTTTATTGTACTAGCGGGTTTAGATTTTTCTTAGGTTTTTATGGCAGTGGTAGTTATTTTTCAGGAACCAAACCCAGTACTCCCTTGAGGATTTCTTGTAAGGGTGGTCTTGTGGTAGTGAACTCCCGCAGTTTTTGTTTGTCTGAGAAATATACTATTTGCCCCTCATTTCGGAAGGATAGCCTTGCAGGGTAGAGTATTCTTGGCTGGCAATCTTTGTCTTTTAGTATTTTGAAAATATCATCCCATTCCTTTCTAGCTTTTAGGGTTTGTGATGAAAAGTCTGATGTTAACCTGATTGGGGCTCCCTTATAGGTGATTTGACGCTTCTCTCTTGCAGCTTTTAAGATTCTCTCTTTGTCTCTGAGTTTTGCCAATTTGACTATGACATGTCTTGGAGAAGGCCTTTTTGGGTTGAATATGTTTGGAGATCGTTGAGCTTCCTGGATCTGAAGATCTGTGATTTTTCCTATACCTGGGAAGTTTTCTGCCACTATTTTGTTGAATATGTTTTCAATGGAATCTCCATTTTCCTCCCCTTCTGGAATACCCATGACTCGGATATTTGAGCGCTTGAGGTTGTCTGATATCTCTCTCAGATTTTCTTCCATGTCCTTGATTCTTTTTTCTTTCTTTTTGTCTGCTTGTGTTATTTCAAACAGCCCATCTTCAAGTTCAGAGGTTCTCTCTTCAACTTCAACAAGCCTGCTGGTTAAACTCTCCATTGTGTTTTTTATTTCGCTGAATAACTTCTTCAGTTCAGCAAGTTCTGCTACATTTTTTTTCAGGACATTGATTTCCTTGTATATTTCCTCTTTCAGATCCTGTATACTTTTCCTCATTTCATCATGATGTCTAGCTGAGTTTTCTTGTATCTCATTCAGTTTCCTTAGAATTATCACTCGAAATTCCTTGTCAGTTATTTCAAGGGCTTCTTGTTCTATAGGATCTAGAGTATGAGATTTATTAACTTTTGGTGGTGTACTTTCTTGATTTTTTGTATTTCTGGTGTCTTTTTTTTGGTGTTTATTCATTGTGGCAGGGGGTTTCACAGTCCACCGGTTTGAGACTAATGACTAACTAGGATGTTGCTGTGGTTGCCAATTTGGTATGGCTCCTGCCGTGACTGCTCAGTTGGCCTCTAGTGTCTTGTGTGTGTGGTTGCCTCGGGTCTTGGGCTTCTCCGGGGATCCACCTTTCTCGTCAGCTTGTACTCTGCTGGGCTGGTGGATCGCGTACCACAGGGTGTGTGATCTCTGTTGAGCTTTCACTTTCTGTACAGGACTTCTCCCCGTTCCATGTGCTCTGGCCCAGGCTGTTAGATCGTGCAGTGGCGACCCCACCGGGTGTGTGGTTTCTGTCGAGTCTCCGCCTCCCTGGCCGCACGTCTCCCCCCTCTGTGCTCACTGTGCTGGGCTGGGGTGTGTCTTCTGCACCCCTCGTCTATCAGCTGGGCCTTCAAGACCCTGCTCAGCACCGCCTCGCCCAGGAAGTCTACCAGGTTTCTGCTAGGCACAGACGACCGGTCTCTCTGGGTGCCTTTGTAGCACTGTGTAGATCTTTCTCGGGTCTTGTTCACCTTTGTATCCCCCCGGTATAAACCGAGTCTAGTGCCCGCCTGCAGCCTGCTCTCCGGCAGGTTCAAACGGACCTGGGAACTCTCCTACCACACTATTCCCAACCAGAAATTCGTTAGGCTTTTTTCCAAACTGGTGGTCGCAGAGATGGTATCTGCCTCCCAGTAACAGGAAGTTTACCGGGGCAGGAGTCCAGGGTGTGGTGGAGTGACAGTTGGCCCGCCCGTACTTCCTAGCCCTCCCAACACTGGTCGGGACGCCCCACACCCCCGCCAGAGAACCGCGGAGGGAGTGGGAGAGGAGGCCAGCCCGCAGGGTCCGGAAAGCCCTGCGCCAGGCCAAGCAAATGGGCTCACTGTTACATTTTAAAGCTTTCTTTGCCAGAACACTTTTTCCAGTCTTTTTCAAAGAATTCATGTTTTAGAGCCGTTTTACGTTCACAGCAAAGTCCAGTGGAAGCTACTCCCCCCACATGCTCAGCCTCCCCCACTATCAACATCCCCCCCAAGAGTTTCCCTTTTGTCACATCCCCCCTTTGTCAGAGTTGATGCACCTGCACTGACGTGTCATTGTCACCCAGAGTCCACAGTACACACGAGGGGTCACTCTTGGTGTTGCCTCCTGCGGGTGTGGACAAATGTGTAACAAGGTGCACCCAGCATTATGGGATCACCCACAGCGATCTCCCTGTTATCAGTGATAGGCTGTCCCTGTCATCAACATCTCGCATTAGTGTGGTACATTTGTTGCAATCAAGGGACCGATACTGATGTGTGATTATTACCAAAGGTCATAGTATGCATCAGGGCTCGCTCTCTGTGTTGGACATTCTTTGGGGTTTGACAAGTGCATAATGTCACGTGCCCACCATTAGTGTATCCTACAGGGTAGTTTCACTGCCCTGGATATCCCCTGCGACTGCCTTTTAACACCACGTAACTGTGGCCTGCCTCCTTACAGAATGATGACGGGCTGGGACTGTAGGTGGCCCTTGAAAGCCCACAGCAGCCAGACGGGGGTGGGGAGCAGGCCCCGGGAATGGACTGTGGCTGGAAAGGGAACAGGCGGGCGCTCAGCATCTGGTAGGCGCCCAGCACTGTCAGGATTTGGGGTCAGGAAAAATTTCCGTTTCCTGTAAAGTCTTTTGCTCTGTTTTGTCAAACACTGAAAGATGCATAATCCATCTTTTTTTTTTCTTTTCTCTTTTTTCCTTGGCTGCCAGGGAGCTCAGAGTGGCGTTTAGCTTGCAGCTACAGAAACGATTTCATCGCTTGGTTCTGGTGTGTTTATCACGCAGGCACCATGGTTTCTAACTCCATCATTATTTTCCTTGAACTATCCATACGGACATTGATGCTTTTATCACAAAGCACCCCACCTGATTATGAAAAGGGAAGAGGCTTACTATAAATCACTGGGAATAACGCAGGGCCAGCCCAGGACCAATTTCAATAAGAACACAGGAGGAAAAGGTGGGGGGAGCCCTTACTCTTGAAGATCCTCCAGTCATTGTGGAGAAATAAGGTGCCCCCAAGGTGGAAGGTCAAAGTTAATGGAACTGTCTGGACCAGAAGCAGGGGCTACCTCTAGATCTGGGTTCCCCAAGACTGGGTCCCCACTCTGCATCATTGTTGCCCACACATTTCTGTCCGGATCCGCCTTAGATCTGAAGTGTGTGTCAGGCACGTGGCTCCTTTCACCCCCATTGTCCACAGCCTGAGACTCGCCAGGCGGGGCAGGGAGCAGAGGCAGGAGTCAAGAGAGGGGGCTGTCCCCACCTGCTCCGCACCCACCACCTTCCTCTGCTGACAGACCCCTTGGCTGCCCCTCCCCTCTGGAGTCTGCCTTGTTGGGACTGCTGGACAAGACGCTGCCCTCGCTTGGCCAGCGGTGAGCACCTGTCCCAAGGTGCCCCGGCCACATTCTCTTCCTCAGAACCTGAGGCCGGGGTGGACGACACAGAAGTGAGAAGCGGCCGGAGAGGGTGCACCCCAGCCGCGACCCCTCCCTGGGGAATCCCAGCTGGGGTCTCTGCTTCCGAGACCCATGGGGTTGCTCCAGTTTCTGTCTTTTCTGGTTCAGGCTCTTTGGTGTTTGCTTGGACACTGTGAATTGCTCCTGTCCCGCCCGCAAATCTATTGTCATTTATCACTGTTGTCTAGGTGGTGTGGCTGAAGCCAGTCAGTGCTGGCTTATGCTGCTTGCACCCAGCTGCTGTGTAGGGCAGGATTCTGCGGTCTTTGCTGGGCTCAGCAGGAAGGAGTGTAGGTCACTTAGTGATGTCTGTCCTGGGTGCAGCACGAGGAGTGATGACCCGAACCACAGCCGGCCGTCCATCTTCACTCTGGGCTCTGCCAGCCCCTAACCCTAACCCTCTGGGGGCCAGGCAGGCACTGGGGCTTTTGGGGAGGCCGATTGCGAAACCTCTCCTGGAAGCTGAAGATCCGTCCGAAGGAAGTCCTTCCCGATGTCTAGCCTATGCCCACACCCAAACGGCTCCACAGTGGCCTTTTTGAGCCTCTCAACAGAATGTGCCGGAAGGTGGATTTAAGCAGCCGAATTCCCTGCTCGCTCGCAGACACGCTAGGTCTCTCAGGGATGATTCCATTTCCCCCAGTCCCCCTAACGACCGGGGAAAGCCCACGGCTCTGGGTGGCAACTGCCCTTCCCGGTGCTGCGGCCGCTGGCGGCAAGGCCGGCCACACTGATTCCAAGTCACGTGGCTCCCCCGGCTGAAGGGGAAGAAAGCCCCGTGCTTGCCCTTGAAGAACACGCTGGCAACTCCGGGCACAGGAAGCCCATTCCTTTGGATGATGGATGCCTCTTTCTCTCTGAGTGCTCTTGGCTTTCTGCATGGAAGCCAAGACACATGTACAAGCCCTTTAAGGACACTAATTTACACGACAAGTACATAGATTACGAAATATCGCATTTCACTGGGTTTTACAGCGGCCAGGCCAGCGGTTGGAGAGCTGCCCTCTGCAGGCCCCGGTGCCATCAATCTTGGGCCAAACAGTCGAGGCCCATTGTGCATGCTGTCCCCGACGTGCCCGGCAGCCACGCTGAAGAGTGTCTCGTCTGGCTTTTTTTCATTTTCCTCTTAACAGGGTCAATATTTTAACAAATCCAAGTGCTGTATAAACTGGAGGTAGTTGCCCAGAGCCGTGGTGATGGCTGGAGTGGCCTGTGAGTTATGGACTACGGCATCTCCGGGCCGCGTTTGCTCCTGCCTGGTGGGAAGCAGCGCTGGGTTCCTTTTACCACCATGAGATGGCTTCGTGGGCTGTGGTGGACCAGGGTGTCTGGGACTCAGGACCCAGGGTCCTGAGTCAGAGGGAGCCCTCGAGAGGGGTTCTGGCCACAGGTCCACTGAGTCACCAAACCTGCAATACTGACTTTCTGTCTGCAGTGTGCCAGGCTCACAGTGATGCTCACAGGGACACAGAGACAAAGAAGTCATCCTCTCCTTACACGGTGTTACGGGGCCCTGGGCAGATGCTCTGAAGGAAGAGACCTGGGCACCTGGCTTCAGGGAGGTGGGCAAGCCTGGACCCAGGGAGGGAGGTCCAAGCTAGCCCGTAAGGCTGGCCCCTGTTTCTCTCCAGGGAGAAACAGAGGCTCAGAGATGTGAGGTGGCCTGCTTTGAGATCGCTGCAAGGGTGGATCTAGGACCACACCCACGTGCTGGCTCCTGGGCTGCAGGTGTATAGGTCACTCAAGTGAGCCCAGGAGGCTTCCTGGGGGAGCATGCCGAGATGACACTGGGGGGACGAAGAGGAGCCAGGGGAAGGAAGGAGGGAGGGTGCAGAGCAGCTCGAGCCAGGTGGCCTCGGCAACCTTCCAGGAGTCTGATTTGGCTGGAAGCAATTCCATTTCCTTTGTGGAGCAAGAAAGCGCGGGCACGCTCTCTGCTGATAGGAGAGAACAGAGAAGGTCGTCTCCGAGCCGGGCTGCACAGCCCCATGGAATCTTCATGCCCTGCGTCCCCCGCCAGGAGGGCCTCCTGTGCACAGACCCTATTGCCGCCATGGCTTACCCAGAGCTGTTGCCTCTCCTGCTTCCCAGATTAGACCCCGCTCTGAGTGTGGACGGAGCTGGAAGAACAGCCAGGGCCATCAGGGCTTCTTCATGGGGAAGGTGGCTCTTGCAGAGGGTGGAAGGATTCGACCTGTGCAGAGAGAAGGAGGGAGACAAATCGGTGCATGCTTCCCACGGAGGAGCACAGGCCTTCTCACTTCACAGATGGGGAAACTGAGGCATGAAAAGGGAAGCTGGCAGCACGCACCTCCAGGTAAGTCAGACCAGCCCTGTGGTCTGGGGAGTCCCCGGACTGGACTCATGGAAGTGCTGGCGGGCAGGGCAGAGGCGTCACGGCAAGGCCAGGCCACAGCTGCCTTCCCAGGCCCTGTATTGTCCCCACCCCCGCCCCCGTGCCCGCCCTCACGCATGTTCTGACTTCCTCAGACTGTGCGTCTGAAGGGAGCGACTCAGTCTGTTTCCTCAGAGAGAGGACGCATTTGTGTTCTATTTGTTTTTATTTCATGTTAGTCATTAATTTAAAAATTGCTTCCAGGAAACATATAAGCAAGACTTGGTGTCCACAATATTTTTTGATGTTTTCCATCTTTGGTGGGATGTCGAGGATGAACTGAAACAGTGACTCAGTATCCAAATGTCACAATTGGCTGGGGAAGCATTTTCCATATGAATAAATATGTGAATTCAAAATGCAAAATAGGAGTAGACGCTGTGCCTGGGGAAATATAGAAAAGCAGCCTTGTTTATGTTTATGTTAGGTGATTATGTTCCCTTGAAACGTTGGGTTTAAATCTTGCATTGGGACATTTCTCCTGCTTTGGGGTCATTCATAAACAAATACAGCATTTCCCAGAGTCTGCTTGGTGGGGCCTTGTTGGGATGTAAATAGCTGTGGAGGTGGCCACAGCGCTGTTTCCCAGAGGCCTGCAGCCCCCTCTGTCTGGGTGCAGGTGAGGGGCACCACCCCGCTGCCCAGTGCCTGGCTTTGGACAGTGAAAGGTAAGCAGGGGGGTGCTGTCACTTCTGGAAGGAAACCTTAAGAGCAGAGCTCCATTTACCACATCCCTTCCTCAAGTCTGTGATGACCAAGGAAGTCCGTGCAAGGATGGAACCTCCGTCACCCTGGGCCCCCGAGTCGCTTTAGCAAGTGGAGTTCCTCTGCCAACCACGCTGGACACAGAGCATGTCTAGGGATGAAGTGTCACTTGTGCAGCCTTGGGGGCTTGGGGTTGTTTGTTGGTGTAGCATAGCCCGACCTCGCCTGACCAGCACAGGTAACGCCCATGCTGTCTGGGAAATGCTGGGTTACACGAAGTCCGCCAGGAGTGTGGGATTTCTCAGGGTCTTTACAGAGCAGCTGAGGGTCCGAGAGGCGGTTTCCCGTATTCCTGGATCACACGGCCCTTTGTTGTGGGTCAGGGCCCTGCAGGGGCTGCTCTGGGAGGCCCTGAGCTCACCCCCTACAGGTCATCTCACTGGGCCCTCCCCATCCCCTCCCTTTGCCATTGGGGACAACCACTGTCGTCACCACTTTAGCAAGTGTGGGGCACGGAGGGGGAAGGCACTTGCCCGATGTCACCTGGTAGCGCCACGATCAGCATCCTGGCCTGGACCTTCTCCTTAGCACATGTCACTCTGGGTTGCTGCTGGTTCTGCGGTAGAAATCCCCATCCCAGGCAGAGGGACCTGGGTGGTGTCTGATTTCAGGTTCCTCTCCTGGGGGCTGTCTGGGTGGTAATGATGCCAACGAGGTTGTCACTGGGAGCAAAATGAAGATGTCCTGAGGTGGGTGGTCACCCCCAGCTGTGGGCTGAGATGCTCCCATCGGAGTGGGGACATAGATGGACGGGAAGGTGGCCCCACAGGCTCAGGACACATGCACTGTGGTGTATGCTGGAAAGATACAGCTACAGAAACACCTCCTTCCCACATCCCCAGGCAGCGAAGGGCTGCTGGGCGTACTGGTGATGGCAGAGAGTAGGGGAGAGAGGAGGCGGGAGCCGCAGCAGGCACAGGGACCACCTCCTTTGCTCCGGCTTGGATCCTGATGGCTCTAGGGTCTGCTCCACGTCCCCAAATAGACTCTAATCCGAGTCCAGCCTGGGACTGGTTGGAGGGCACCAGGGTCCTGTGAGCTGCCACCCTGGTCCTGCAGGTGCCCTCCACCTCTGCCAGTGCTGGCATGACCTTCCCTCCAGGCCCCGACCCTGGCAGGGACTGTGTGGCTCCAGTCACTGGACATGTGGAGTACCCCAGTCATCCAGCAGCTGAGCAGTCCTGCACAGATGTGGCTGCTGGTCACCCTGGTGGGCTGTGCTGCCCCCTGGTCACCAGATCCCAGGAAGGTGCAGCCTCCCCCTGAGGACTGTATTTGGACAATCCCGGTGTCCGTTGTCCAGGCAGCAGGCAGGGCTGACGCTCATCTGTACCAGGCGTGGGGATCAAGGCAATCACAGTGACGCATCAAAGCCCGTGCACCGTGGAGGTGCTGTTTACAGGCCGAGGAAGAGCACTCTCTTCATATCCGTGCTCTGCAGGGCGAGAGCGGATGAAGCAGTTGCGGTGGACCACGGGCACCCACAAGCCCAGCATCACTCGGGCCCAGCAGCTTCTAACATGCTGGCTGTGTGTCTGCAGAGACCTGGTGAGGAATGGCCCCCACCGACTCTCCCAACCTCCCTCCACCTGGCCACGGGACGGCTGGGTCTCAGGCTGAGGTCCCTGGCCCTCCCTGGCTGAGATGAGACTAAGAGCCATGCCCAGCCTTGTGCCCTGCCCGCTGCCAGCTCCCTAGCTGGAAATGCAAGGTCAAGCTGACCATGGGGCAGAGCCCTACGGGGAGGAAGACAAAGGGGCTCATGGCACATCCAAGGAAAGTCAGACCCAACACGGGCACCTGGCTTCATGTGCAGACTCCAGGTCTCGGTGCCCCATACACAGTGATTCTGCGGTGTGGACATCGCCGGATGGCCACCTCTGTGATAACAGGAGAGACTTGCTCAGCCGGGCAGCGGCAGGGCCGGGGCTGCCTGATGGCCAAGTCTGTGCTCCCCTCTCTGCCTCTCAGCTTTGGCTGCTCTGGCCCTGGGGGTGCCTCTGGCCATCCTGACCCAGCCACTGAGTCAGCGTGAACTCGATTAGTCTGTCCCCACTGAATGTCCATGCTTCCCTAAAGACGGGAGGCCAGGCACCTGCAGCTGGCTCTCAGGTCCCCTGGGTCTACCACATCCCACCTGCAGGCCCTTCCCGGTCGACAGTATTGCCACTTGAACAGCTACAGTAACATGTTGAGCTGCCTGAGGGCCAGAGCCTAACGACATGACGGCTGAACCTGGATTTTCAGCAGAGTCGCTTGTTTGGGGAGGAAGGTCTTGGAGGTGAAGCCCCGTACTGGTTGCTTCAGGAAGGGGTGTCAGGACACGAAGTCATGTGAAGGGGACCCCACAGCAGGGCAGCCTCCCAGACACCCTGCCAGGAGACCAGGACTGAGGGGGTCTCAATTTTGCTCACACGTGGGCATAGTCCAGAGAGTAGCTCTGCCTCCGGGGGTGGGGAGTGGGTGGCAGAGGGCAGGCTGAGTCCAGACCCCTTCCTGTTGCTGGGAACTTCAACCGTCTTCACAAGTCAGTCCAGAGTGGTCACACAGGGTGGTGCTGGGGACAAGAATGGCTTGTATCCTGCTTCCACAGCCAGTTGATAGGTGCCTCCATGCCAGGCACTGGGATATAGAGGTCACCAGGGTAGACAAATGTCCCCCATCCCAGAGTCCATGTGCAATCAGGGACACCAGTCACTGGGAAGAGCTGATATACAGAGCATGTGGCATGGGCTGTGAAGATAGGTAGGGACATGGGGTGAGAAGTCAGGGCAGGCCCCGTGCACGGGGGCACGTGAGCAGAGTCTTGAGCTGCAGGAGGCCCATGCAGACATCTGAAGGAAGAGGAGCACTGCAGGCAGGGGCGTGGCACGTGCAAAGGTCCTGAGGTGGGCGTGAGCTGGCATGTTTAAGGGCCACCGAGAGGCCCGAATGCCAGAGGCAGGGAGCATGAGGGAGAGTGAGGGGTGGGCAAGAAGCCAAGGAGCCGGGGACAGCACTGCCGGCCTCGAGGGCCAGGACTTAGGCCTGACTCTGAGTGAGATGGGGGCTTTCAGTGGTTTTTGAGTTAAGTTGTGAAACCATCTGTCTCATGGTTTAAAAGCTCCCTCTGGCTCCTTGTGGAAAGGACACTGACCGCAGTAATCGAGAGAAGGGCGGGTGGTGGGAGGCAGACCATAGAGCATGGAGCACGTCAGCCTGGATGGGAGGCTCCGCTCCTTGTGGCTGTGTGGCCCTGGTGAGAATGTCCCTGCTCTGAGCCTCAGTTGCCTCTTTTGTAAAGTGGAGGGAACAGCACTGACTTCATTGATGTCAGGGTTAGTTGAGCTCCGCTATGTAAAGGTCCAGGCATCGCGCTCAGGGTAAAACAGGCCACTGTGGACTGGGTGGCTTTGGCTGTCTTGATTTCCCCAACAAGACCGAAGGTGTCATTTTGGCAGAGGGACAAGGGCCTTCACACCTGGAGAAGTTCCACCCCAGCAGGATTCAGAAAGCACCTGCAATCAGTGCCGCAGCCTGGCCAGAAGCCACCTGTGATCTTGTAGGTCATAGGGGCCTGTTTCAGCCCTGGCACTGTTGCTTCCTGGACACGTGACTTTGAGAAGATCGTGGCTCAGAGGAAACAGGGAGGATGTGAATGGCCCTGATGCCACAGGGATGCTGTGAGCCCATCAATCCATTTCCCTTTCTTTCTGGGCACATGGCTGGACCACACTTCCCAGCCTCCCTTGCAACCAGGAGGGGCCGTCCATTTTCTGACCAAGGGTGCGGGCAGAAGTGATACCACCCACAAAAACGCTCCGTGGGGGTGGGCCCACCATCAGCCCCCTTCCCTACTGGGGCTGATTCGAGGGACTCTGAGGACAAGGAGACTGTGCCATGAGTGAGAGTGAGCTTTGCTTTAAGCCCCTGAGACATGGGGATGCTTGTCGCAGCAGCTTCTGCCTGACTGCTGCATGCTCCTTACAAGACACACACACAGCAGCTGAGGGCACCGCAGAGCCCCCAAGGGGAGGCGAGGGTGGCACAGCAGCTGAGGGTAGAGGGCTCGGGTGGGGACCCAGGGGGGAGGGATCCCCCCTCCTCAGTGGGGTAAGGATGATGACATCCTCCTCAGGTGGTGGCAGTGAGGGTCCAGGAGATAAAGCCAGACCTGGCCCAGGATAAGGCCCCATCACTGGTCCTTGCTGTTGTGTCTGGAGTCACATCCTGCATCCTCTGTGGGTGGAGCCTGCACTGAAGACCTTTGAGACCCAGCCCCACCCTGACAGGAGGGCTGATGGTGGGTGAGGAACTTAGTCCTTTGAGCCTCAGTTTCCCTGCCTGCCACACAAGTTTGTGGGGGACAAGATCTGCAGCCAAGTGTTGGCTTCTGGGCTGGGTCCTCCCATCCTCGCCAAGCCCCGTGGACTCCTCAGACACGTGAATTGTTCAGCTTTCTCCCCAAACTTCTCTGTCCATTGGCCCTTGTCACTCTCAGGCACCAGGGCCATTGTGGCGCTGGGGTTACTGTCCCTTTTGAAGAGGTCATTGGGTGATTCTCTCAAGGTCACACATCCCCAGTGAGTGGCAGCCACAGGGCTACTAGAACTCACCCCCCATGAGAGACTAAGGACCCTGGAGTCAGATGGCTGGGGTCCTATCCTGCCTCTGCCCTGCTGGCTGCGTGAGCTCAGGCAAGTGGCCTGCATAGTCTGAGCCTCAGTTTCCTCATCTATAAAACAGAGAGACGGTGCCCATGTGGAAACCAGCCTTCAAGAGGCCCCCCATGACCCTCCCTCCTAGTACTCACACCCTCAATTTCACAACAGAATCAGCAGAAGCAGCGTAACGTCACTCCCAGCACTAGGTTATAAAAGGCACTGTGCTCCGATTGCAATGTTCGGGGTGGCAGCTGCTCCATTACATGCAGCCCCCTGGAGAGGCCAACGTGGTGCGGGCCTCCTGCCAACAGCCACGAGAGTGAACATGAAAACAGCCCCTCTCGCCCCGTCACACCTTCAGATGAGACACTCTGCTGCCACTTTGACCATGATCTCATGTGAGACCCCGAGCCAGACCACCCAGCTAAGCCACTCCCCAATTCCTGACCCACAGAAACTGAGTTCATAAATGTTTTTTGTTGTCTTCTGCAGCTGAGTTTGGGGGTACTGTCCCACAGCAATGGGTACCTAATGCAACCCACATGACAGAGTCACTGTGTGGATCAAACAAGGAGGGGCGGGGTGGGAGCTCCGTTCATGGTGTTCTCCTGCTAGTGACCGCTAACCCAGGGGACCAAGATGTGTTCTTGGTCAGGAACTTGCACAGTCGAGGTTTGCCTTTCTCTCTCTTCCACACCATAGCTCAGGAATTTGGGTGGTTACTAGAGCAGATGCTGAAATTTTATTAGGAGTCATAACCAGGGTGCTCGTGCTTGGATGAAGTTTGGGAAATTTACAAGCGGCCATTGAGAAGGCGGCTGCTCCGCTTGACGCCCCCTCTCCTCCCGCCTTGACGGAGCACCTCAGGCTCTCGAGTCTGCACGCTTCAGAGCAGGGACGATGCGGAAATTGAATTAGTCTGCACATTTGGGCTGCTGATGGCTTTACTCAAAGCCATTTTGCTTGCTCATTTTTAATCTCTTTCTTCCATTTTTAAACAGCTGGCAGCCAAGTGGAGCTCAAGTGCACATTCCAGCCTTCATTTCCAGGCTCCTTCCCACCCTCATCACAACTCTCTCTCAAGCTTCCCCTCCAGCCGGGGGAGGCAGGAGGGTGGCACCCCACAGGCAGCTGAGCTGAGGAGAGCTGGTGGCCAGAGCCAGAGACTGGAGACAAATCCGCAGGGCGTGAGGGGGCTGGGCGTGTGGCACATAGCACAGATCTTTGCCACCACGTGCACTTGGCTTTGACTGTGTTTTCACAGGGTTCTCTGACTCCCCATTGTATGAGCACGCGGGTCAGAGCAGACCCAGTTTACATCAACAGTTCATTACCATACTGCAAACACATGCCCACCTCCTGCAGTGGCCAGGCTCTAGTTCCCAGCCTCACACACTTGTGACTATGGTGCAGGTGAAACCCTCAGCCCAGGGCTTGGCTCTGCCAGGACTCAAGAAACACCCACTGTGATTATTCCTAATATTGCACCCTGAAACCTGGGAGGCCCACCTCATCTACAGCAGTCAGAGTGCCCCACAAAGCCGAGCCTGCGCCTGGCTTTGCGGGTGTGTGGATGGAGAACAGGGTTGGGGGACTGGAAGGAGCAGAGGGCCCAGGCCCAGGATGGCAGAAAGAGGGCAGGTGGCATAGTGAGAGGAGGAAGGACGAACTGGCTCCAGCTTTAGGAATTATCTATAGGGTCCTTGAATCCCAGCCCAAGGACATGGACTTTGTCCCAGCTGCAAGGGAGCCATGGAAGGCTTTAGAGCAGGAAGTGGCATGGTCCAGGTTGTGCCTCACTGAGGCTAACACGGCCACGGTGGAGAGGAATTACTGAGAGTCCCTGAGAGACAGAGACCAGCGAGGGCTCCTGCAGCTGCTGGGGGAGAGATGAGGACAGACCAGGCAGTGAAGCATGAGAGGGAGTAGGGTGACATGGCCGGGTGTGACCTATCGCGGGGGGGCATTGCAGGGTGTGGCAGGGGGCGTGACATGTTAGGGGTGTGGCAGGGCATGGCAAGGCATGACATAAGAGAGGCAGAGCACGAGGGGGGCATGACATACTGGCCTGGTGGCGGGGTGTGGCATTGTAGGGGGCATGGCATAGTAGGGGCGTGGTAGGGCCTCGTGGGGGTGTGGCAGGGCATGGTAAGTCATGGTGTGGCATGGAGGGGGCATGACGAAGCTGCGGCTGGTGGGGGGTCACAGCATGTGAGGCGGCCTGCTGGCTGCCTGGGCTCTCCCCTGCAGCTGGCTTCCTGGCTGTAGCCCTGTCGCAGAAGGCTGGAGGGGAGCAGAGGACCGAGACGGGGAGCTGCAGGGCCGGGATAGAAGACCCTTGGTTTGCACAGAGAGGGGGCTTTGTACCACATCCCAGCACTCGTAGCTCTTTAGCCACAGGCCTTGAAAAAAGACGACAATCAAGGACCTTAGAGACGGATGGTGTGAAATAGGGCTCAGAGTCTGCAAGTGCGTCAAACCCTCGGTCAACAAGCATTGGTGGTCCTTCCTAGTGCCCTGAGAAACTGCGTTCTGGTGGGAAAGATGGACAAGTCAGTGCAGTCGCAGGGCAGGAAGTCACACGTGCCCTGGTAGAGGGTGTGTTGTGTGCTGCGTGGAGAGCCCGGGAAGGGGGCTCAATGAGTTACACGTGAGGGGATTGAGGGAGGTCCTGGAGAGAAGGGGAACCGTGGAAGGTCTTTGAGGACCGGGAGGAGGGGTTTGCAGGAGGGGGTGGAAGGGCACTGCAGAGGCCTGAGTGGACAACTCACTTTGGAGAAGGGGCACACGGATGGGTAGGGGTGAGTGGGGGGCTGTGGACGGGGCGGGGCCCGTGGGTGACACAGCATCTTGGGTGGTCTCAGGCAGGGGATCAGGTCCACAGCTCTGGAAGCCGTGAGAAGCACGGGTGGAGTGGGAGAGCAGAGGAGCTCGGCCCACCACAGGAGACAGTGCCAGGGACGCCAGCACACTCCAATCCCACCTCGTTCACCAGCTCCACCTCCAGCCGCTCCTGGGAGCTCTCAGAGGTTTCCATCCATCCCTGCCCTCGAGCTCTGTGTGGGACGGTCCCCTCCCTGCACCAGGACTGCAGTCCTTGGACCCAGCAGGACCCCCTGACTGCCGCTGACATTGGCGTCAGAGATGACGGTGTTTCTGCATGAAGAAATCTGACTGCTGATCACTGATAATGGAATTAATCCAAGCTTTTGGCACATACTTGGAATTAATGCGACTTTTTTTTCGTTTTAAAACGATGGATGGTACCTAATAAAACCTGATGCATTTGGGAAGACAGTCCTTGCTTTGAAAGCTGATAAGAGTCAAAGTAATAAGATTAAAAAGCAAATTGGCATCCCGACTGGCTTGGCATAGATGCCATCCATCAGGCAGCCGGGGCTCTGCTGAGGGGCCTCCATGGGTTGGAGGGGGCCGCGGGGCCACGGGAGCCTGGGGAGGGCTGGCTGTCCCAGAAAGGGAGCGGGGATCGAGGCAGGCGGCACGTCTTCCCTCCCCAGCCCCCCACGTGTCTCACCACGTTTTCACCTTTTAATAAACGGGACTATTTTTACCCAGCCTGCCAACACCTCTGTAAGCTTTTATTCTTCAGTTGGAAACTGGCAATGCTGATACATCTGAGGAGGTGTAGAAGCTCCTAACACCCCAGAAGTCTGGGGGAGGGGGGTGCACAAGGGAGGAAGAGAAGTCTCTGAAGGAGCCCCCCAAAGACGGCGTGGGAAGACACGGCCAGCGAGGCGCTCGGAGAGGAGTGGCGGGCCCCGGCACGCGGCTCTGGCGTCTGGGCTGGGATGGGTGGGGACCGACGTTTCCCAAGGGCAGTGTCGCCCCTCCCAGGGCCATTCAGATGTTCGAGGGGCAGGTGAGGGGGTGACGGCTTCTCCGGCTCTGGGCTCTGGGTGGGTACAAGGGAGGGCTCAGAGTCCCCCGACACGTCTTTTCAAGGACAGAGGTGAGGAGTCACTTCTGGCTCTGAGGCGGACATACAGGGGAGTGTCCTCAAGGCCAGATTCCTTTTCTGCTTCCTGATGGGGCCCAGGAAAGCCGCAGACCCCAGCCCCAGCCCATGCTGCTGGCCCTCATTGTAGACCAAGTGCTGCACGTGGTCACAGGTCACCCACCAACCCCGCGATGTCTCCACATCGATGCTCTTGCCGGACACATTGCCGGATACTCAGGTGGTCCAAAGTGGCCCAGGTTGCCACGAGAGGAGGTGATCCACCTGTCTAGAGGCACCGAGAAGCCAGTGCTGGCCCTCCTTCTAGAAATACGGTGGAGAGAATGTGAGCGTCATAAGGGATGGCAGGTGCGGTAGAAGACCCCAGGGAGGCGCCCAAGGGAGAGCCTTCAAAGTACCCCCAGCCCTGGGTTCACGATGGGCCCAGGCTTTTGGAACTTCAAAAAGATGAGAGAGTATTAAAAATAGAAGACTGAACTCAGCCTCCCCCCCATAAAAAAAGCCCGCTGCCCAGTATTTCATGGGTACCACCCTGGCCTTCAGAACAATTTCAGGATTCACAGAGCAGCAAGTGCTGTGCGTACAGTAGGCTGCCCATAAATGCTTGTTGAAAGTGCCTTCTCCCCTGACAAACCAGCACCATTGACCTCAGAGTGATGCTCACGAGTCGG
This sequence comes from Cynocephalus volans, assembly GCF_027409185.1. Lineage (NCBI taxonomy): Eukaryota > Metazoa > Chordata > Mammalia > Dermoptera > Cynocephalidae > Cynocephalus > Cynocephalus volans. Next base: position 3,048,706 of record NC_084476.1, read on the forward strand.
CGATTGTGGCCGGCGGGCTCTGCTCAGCTCGTGAAAGCCCCAACCTCAGCAGCTGCCTTTGGGGGAAGATGGTTACAGGGAGAAAACCAGGTGGGCTGGACAGGGCAGGCAGGGACTTCTGGCCTCTGACCCCCACTGGTTCTGTGACCAGTGACCCTATCTGAGTCACCAAACCCATTAAGAGCTCCCATAGCTGGTCCTGACAGGCAGGAGCTTCTAGGACATGGGGAGCCTGGGCTCTGAGGGCCGAGCAGCTCACACCAGGGCTCTGCTGCTGCGGGCGGCAGTGGCCTTCACTTCTCAGAATCCCGTCCTTTGTTTCTAAAATGGAAATGTTGGAAGTGGATCCTGGGGTTTCTTCCATACTGAAGGTTGAGACAGCACCCCCAGCCCAGTGCGCAGTAGGGCCCCATGTGGGGCGTCCACTGGGGCTGTGTCATGCTGTGGTGCCCGGAGGTCTGCATCCTTGGTCTTTCACGCACACAGACTTCTCCGGGGCCGAGGCCCTCTCCAGGGCAGCTGTCCTCCATGCCATAACCCAGCCAGCATGGCAGGGAAGACAGGGAGGAGTCACCTGGGGGCTCAGGATCACCTCCACCTGGGAGGCACTGCACGCATCTCGTCGGCCAGAGCTGGTCACACGATCCCACAGACCCACCTGGGGCTCTGTCACCCTCCTACTCCCCAAAGGGAGGACTGTGAACTGGGACCTGGTGAGCACGCGGGAGTATCTCTGCCTCTTACCTTGATCCTAAATGAGCAATCAGCAAAGGCTTGTGGGAGCCTGGGTCCGTGGCCATTGGCGGGTGGAGCAGTGGCCGAGAAAGCAAAGTAATTATTTAAATGAGTCGATTCTGGGTGGGCTTTGTCCTTTAAACATATTAGATGCCTTATTACACTTCAATTAAACCCCCTTTTAGGACAGTGTTTAAATGGCATTTCCGAGCGAGTGAGCCGGCCCTGGGCTCTGGGCATCTGGATAATCTCGGCTTCCCGCAGCCGTCTGACCGCCGGTGCTGGATTGCCCTGGGAGATCTCGCTGACCCTCGGTCGGGGGAAGGAAGGTTCTAATGAGGGGTGACGTAAGGAGGTGCTTTAATTTGCCACGACCACCTGTCACTTTGCAGCATCACAGGCGGCGACCTTGTCATTTTCTATGCTTTGTTTATCCATCAAGTAAATGTGAAGCCAAAGTGCTCTCACTTCCTTGCTGGGGAGACCTTGTGCTGGGGGTGGGGGTGAGACGGGCGCCCTTGTCAGAGCAGAGATGGGAGTTTAGCAAAACAGGAAGAAAGCACAATCAGACGCCCGCCTCTGGCCTGGGCTCTTCACACAGCTGGAAAGAGCAGGGTTTTAGTTGCTCATGTCCAGGGCTGCCGGCACGAAGTCCTTGCTGGGCCTCACCACGGGGTGTGTGGGTGGCCCAGGCACACTTCCCCGTCGTTGGGGACCCAGCTCAACGTGGACATTATCTGGAACTGCTGGACAAATGCACAGCCAAGTAGAATCTTCCCCGACCCCGTCCCACGTTCCTTCCACACTTTGCTATTCCAAAAAGGGCCATGGTCCTTTTATTTCCCACCCACCCCACCCTGGTACAGGTGTTGCATTTGTGTGTGTGTGTGTGTGTGAGTGGGGGCTGCTGATTTCTCTTTGTTGGAGAGAACAGCCAGGGAGAGCAGAAGGATGTCCCATATGTTAGGGGCAAAGCTGTCGTGTTGCTGTTGGGGACTGGTGCTCTTATCCCTTCCGCCCACCCCCCTTTCTGTCCTGGGCCCCTCCCCCAAGGGTCCCTTAAGAGCCTGCCCTTGGTCAGGGGTTGATGAGCCCAGGCAGGGTTAGTCCTTTGGCCTGTCCAATTACGTTGAGTCCTTTAGTGCCATGACACTATATTTAGTGTCCCTAGATGATTCATCCACAGCTGGCTTCAGCCTGAAACATTCCCCTTCTCTGAGGTATCAATTGCGTCTTTAAAAATAGCTTTATTGTCTACTTCTGATTATAAGACTAATACATGGTTATTGCAAAAAAAGATCAGAGAATTCAGAAGTATGAAGAAAATCCTGCCTCCGTGTATTAGTCCCGTTTCTGTTGTGTATAACAAAATACCTGAAACTGGGTAATTTATAAATAAAATGAAATTTATTTCTTACAGTTTGGAGGCTGGGAAGTCCAAGGTCCAGGGTACGCATGTGGCGAGGGCCATCTTCCTGGTGGGGTGACTCTATAGCAACTCAGGGTGTCACATGGTGAGCATGGGCTGAGCAAGACCTAACCTGCTCGCTCGCTCTCCTTATAAACCATCAGAACCACACCTGTGGCCACCCATAAAACCACCAACCCAGCACTCCATGAGCAGCTCAACCAGTACTCGGGCAGGGTCCTCACAATCTCATTACCTCTTTCTTAGTGATCCCACCTTTCAAATACCATATTTGGATTTCCCACCCTTTTAACACTGTTACAGTGGAGATTGTCTCCAATACATGAACTTTTGGAGGACACATTTGACCCACAGCGCCTGTCAGCCTACACCCAGCGCCTGTGTGGATGTGCATAGTTGCCACCAAGTTGTATGGGTCTTACCTTATTGTAAGTGGCCATTTTCCTCTTTCTTGGCCATGTGGCTGGGTGCAGCCTCGGGTGAGGCAGGGAGCCCTCTGAGCTCCAGGTTCCTGTTGGGAAACACAGGCTAAGAACAGCCCCTAGCTGAGGACGCTGCTGGTGGGCTTCAGTGAGATGACGTCTCTTGCATGGGGTTTGTCCCAGATCTTAGGTCCAGCCAGTGTCCTTCCATGACCCCCACTCCTGACAGTCCCTCCACTCCTGCCTGATTCCCCTGCAGGGACGTGTTGTGACCCACACAGCCCATCTGCGTTGAAGGCCTCGTGAACAACACAGTAGGGCACATCTTGCTGTTAAGTCTTTGCCGATTTCCCTCTCAGGTAGTCTCCTGCTGGGTCTCTGGATCCCTCCTTGTAAGATTGTGAATCTATTTAGCAAATAGATCCAAGAATTTCTATGTGGGTCTTAGGAAGCCTAACTCAGTGCCTGTAGTTTGCAGATGGGCCACGCAGCCCAGGCTGGAAGGGGCTGGCAGAGGAGTCGGGCAAGGGATGCCCTCACCGTCCAAGGTCCACACAGCCCTCTGTGAGCTGCAGGGCCAGCAGACACAGCAGCCACTGCTGTCATCATCCCTGGCAATTCCCGGAAACTGGAGCCCAAATTAGCCCATTTTCCACGGGATGAAATGAGGCCCAGAGAGAGGAGCTCAGCAGAGGAGCTGAGAAGGCCCTGTGCCAGCTGTGCCCGCAGGGTGGAAATCTCGAAGCCCACGGCTCCCCTCCCCTCTGGCCCTCAGCCCACCTGTCCCTCTCTAGCACAAGCGTGTGGACAACTCCTGGCTGAGAGGGAAGATGGAGTGGCCCGATTCTGAAAACTCAGCCACTATCACAACGTTCTCGCTGTTCCCGGGGGATTTCTCTTGCTTTGCTTTTTGTACCAGCGAACTAATTAAGATTAAAGAAAAACTCTTGGCTGCAGCCTTGAGAAATGGCATCCGCTCTGGAATTTGCTGGGGCTCCCACTCCATCAGGCTGTTCCTGGCAACTAGATTCGTTAACCTGTTAGGACCCAGCTCTCACACCTCCTGAGTGGTGGCAGATACCAGCATGGGCCCGAACTGAGCCCCAGAGCCCATCCTGTTGCTGGGCTCTCGACTGCTGGACCACACCTGCCCAAGCTCTCTGGGTGCAGGTCCTGCCAGCCCTGCATGGCCACAGTGCCTTAGATTTGGGGGACGTGCTCTCTGTGCCTTGCGGGTCTGGCACAGGATCTGATGGAGTTAGGGGGTGCAGCATCTGGCCATCAGGGTTCAGCTTCCAATCGAACCTGCTGCCACAGTGCCGGTGTCCTCGGGCATCCATTTCCGGCTCCGCTGGTGTTTGAGTTGAGCAGATGACTGTGCCTGCTGTGCCAGTGCTGTCCTCTGCCTAGCACAGCACAGGAACTCCACATGCACCTGTGCGAGGAGTTACTGAACGGACGAGGTCCAGCATGTGGCCGGTAACTACACGTGTGCCTCTTGCATGGCTTCTGCATAGCCACCGGGACCCACCTGGACCCTCCTTTGGCCACGCCATGGGAGGACAGCCAGAGCTGGGCTTCTGTGCCACTGCAGAGCCCCCAGACACGAGGGAGGGTGGGTCATGGGTGACTTAACCCTACACAGCACCACGAACTCTGCAGCGGGATGAACTCAACCTTCCTTGGACTGCCTACCCCAACCCCCATCCAGGGGCTGTCCAGTGTCCAGGCCTCTCCGCTCCCTCGGCCTGTCAGCCCCCTGTGGCCCTTCCTTCCTTCACCGGTCACTTGATGAAATCTTTGAGGACTTTATCAAGCCTCACTGAGGCCTTCCCTGTCCCTCCAGCCCACGGGGGCCCTTCCTGCCCTCAGACTCGCCCTTCAGAGTCAACTGGACTCTAGCAGGTCAGTTGTGACCTGAAATGGCCCCAGATCACCCTCGTTGATACCTCATATCACAAAGCTCCTGCTATTTTTTATGGCATTTGCTTTTACAACCAGATACTATTAATAGCTGTTATTTGTCATGTACTTATTAAGGGCTAAGTGCTCTCTAAGTCTCATTCTCTAATCTGGATAAGAAGCCTGCAGGGTGGTTATCCTTAGTCCTGCTTTAAGGACAACATTCCCGGAGCTGGGACTGCCAGCCCACATGTGGCTCTCTGCTCCTGAGGTAGGGCCGGGGCAGCTGACCTTGAACATGCCCTTCCCAGCCGTGTGGCTGACCATGTGTGCGTGCACGTGTGTGGAGATGGAGGGGCAGGGGCCTCTCCAGTGCGGGGCTGTGCTGCCCAGAGCCGCCCACCCCCTCGTCACCCATCTGGTGCCCTCTGCCCCTTGCAATTGTGTCAGGGGCTGGGGCAGCCCCAAGCCCTGCTTCACACAGGCATTGTGGAGCTTGGCTGGCCCCTTCCTCACAGGCAGAAAGGCTTCTCCTTGGAGAGACCTTCCTTCTGGGGGGACTCTCAAATGGACTTGACCCAGCAACACAACCCCAGCTTCTTTCTGGAATCTTCTGTCCCAGCAGAACTTAAGAACAGTGCCGCCTGAATCGTTCATCCCCAACCTTGTGACCGCCGGCAGGGATCCCACCTGCAGCTTTCTGGGTTCCAGCCAATTCCAAGACAATTAGCACCATGTAATCCAGGAACACCAGCCTCCAGAGGCCCCAGGCTGCGACGGAGACCCGAGAGCGATCCTCAGTGTCCGGCCAGCTGCTGCTCATCTCTCTCCTCCCCTGGTTGTCACCGGGAGCCAGATGGCCCGAAGCCAGGCTTTGCAAGGACGTGGGCACTTCCCTCTGAGCAATAAGGACACTGATGGCAAGGAGAGGTGAGAAGGTTTCACTCATTCCCTGTGAGCCCAGGTGCAGTGCTGCCTGCACATCCTCTGCTCAGGCCCCTTGCAAGCCAGCGGGTGGGGGAGGACAGGGCAGGTAGTGGGGACAGCAGGGGCCAGAGCTCTCTGAGCACCCAGAGGGGCCAGCAGAGGACGCTGTCCTCTCCCTCCCTGCCTTCTTGCCCCCCATAGAATGGCCCCCAAGACCATTTTTGCTGAGAAATTGTACCATCCTCTACCCCACTTAGTACGTGCAGTGCTCACGACAGCCACCAGTGACTGAGGGCCGCCCCAGGTCAGGTGCCACACTGGCTCTCAGGGTCATCTTCTCCTCTAATTCCCATGACCATGTGGTGAGGTGTCTTTTTACAGATGGGAAAGTGGATGTTTGGGGAGGTTGCCCGCAGACACAGCAATGCAGTGGGGGAGTCAGGTTTCCACACCAAAGCCCAAGCTGACTGTGCAGGGCATGCTGTGGGCCAGGGTCACAGAGGCTCTCGGGGCTGGGCAGAGCCACCCCTGCCTCAGCTGCTGCACGAGTCCCCCTGTGGGCCCCAGGCCCTTCTCTGGGTTGTCCACAAGGCCGTGATGAGAGGAGGTACCCAGCGCCTTGTGGAGAAGACACCCCATCTACCCTGCAGAGAAGCAACCTCAGGGACACACCAGCGCTGGCAGAAGCAGCCTCTGAGCGTGTAGGCCACTCCTTTCCAATCAGGTGCAAGCAAAGGGGAGATCGTGGGTGAAAATGTGTCCAGCCAAGGATGAGCCATGCACGCATCTGATGTGACTTCGAGGCCTCCCTCTATAGCCAGGCACAGTGGGCAGCTGTCTGCTGCACCCCAATGTCGTTGTCAGAGCCACCCACCACCCTGGCTCCCTCTGGTTCTGCTCATTCAGCCTCCAGCAGCCCAGAGTATCTGCTGAGCCCGACCTTGTGCCAAGGATGGAGCAGGAGTGTGAGGGAAGTGGATGGCAGGGCCTGTGCCCCTGAGGGACTTGCAGCCCACGGAGACACGGGGCTTGCAGGTGAGCCAGCAGCATAGGCCCAGTGTCAAGGATGCGTCAAGGACAGCCTGTGCATGTCCCAGAGCAGTGACATCCCGGCTCAGCCCTGCACATCATAGGGTATAGTGGGGACAAAAGCTGTTCTCAGTCACACCTTTGGGGGCTGGAAGTCTTCCGATGGCTCGTTTATGCTTTGATAATCCTCCAAAAGGTGCAGTGACAACGTGCCTTCCTTCAGTTGTCCAGCACACTGGTCACCAAGGAGAGCAGCTTGTCTTGCAGAGAGAGACAGAGAGATTGGGGCCGCCTTCATCTCACTGGCAGGGGAAGGAGTGAGAGACCGCGGGTCCCTTGGACAGGGGGCAGCTGAGCCAGGACTGGGCCTCCAGGCTGCACCCAGAACATCAGGGGAGTCCTCACCACCCGGCTCATTTCCCCAACAGATCACGCCCTGTGGCAGCCCACATGGGCTGGGCCGCTGCTTCCCAAAGCTCAGTCTCTAGTGGAGAAACAGATATTAAACCACCCCATGATTAGCTTTTATTAAAATTATCATTTAAAAAATCTGTTAATTTTACAGTTACAAAGAAATTGCAGGAATAGTACAAGGTTCTCTCTCTCTCCACACACACACACACGAGGGTCAAAAGCTCTGTGGAAAAATGGAATTAAAAGGCACTGCTAATCTTTCCATGCTGTCTGTGACGTGCCTTCCTACAGATCTGTCTGTGCTGGACTTTTCTGAACTGCTGTAGCATGAGTTGGGGCCGTGGGCCCCCCTTTCGCCCTTCGCTGCTTTAGTGTGCATTTCCTGAGAGCAAGGGCAGCCTCGCACAGAATCGCAGAGCAGTCGTCAAAATCAGGAGGTGAGCGTTTTTGTTAACCCACAGTCTGTATTCAGATTTGCTCGGTTGAGCCAACAGTGCCCTTTAGAACTATATTTTCCTAGTCCAGGGAACAAGCCAGCATCACCCATTGCATGCAGTACTCTAACTTTAGTCTCCTTTATTCTGGAACATTCCTCAGCCTGGCTTTGTGTTTCTTGACCTTGACATTTTCAAGAGTGCGGGTCAGTTATTTTGTAGATTGTTCCCAATGTGGGTTGGTCTGTTTCCTCACGATGAGATCCAGGCCATGTGCTTCAGGCAGGAATGCCCCAGAAGCGAGCTTGTATCAGCGGGGCATGTCGGGAGGTGGCTGCTGTCTTTTCAAGACATTGAGAGGAGGAAGAGATGTCCCCTGCGTGCTCCTGCCTACCTGCCACAGGCCGTGCTCTGCGCTTCTTCCTGCAGATGGGGCTTCCCATCTGGAATCAATTCCTTCATCCTGAAGACCTTTCTTTAACATTTTGCGTAGTGTGGTGATAAATTCCCTCAATTTGTGTTTATCTGAAAATATCTTTTCTCACTTTCATTTTCGAAGGATATTTTCACTGGATATAGAATTTTGGATGATAGTTTTTCAAAAACATTATGCATTTTCTGTATCCCATCCCTTCTAATAGGAAACCAGACTCATCTGCACTGCTGTTTTCTTGTGTGCGACGGGGTTGCTTTGAAGGGTTTTCTCTTGGTCTCTGGTTCTTGGCAGTTTGATTACGATGCGTCTGCCTGTGGTTCTCTTTCTGTTTCTTCCTCTTAGAGTTTGCTGAGATTCTTGAATCTGTAATTTGATGTGTTCTTCACCCAATTTGGGGAATTTCTGACCATCGGTCCTTTAGATCTTTCTTTCCAGTCCATTACACATGTTGGACCTCTTGACGCTTTTTCTATTGGCTGCAGAGGCTTTGTTGATATTTTGCAATATTTATCTCTCTCTTCCTCAGATAGGAGACTTCATATGGCTCCATCTTCCAGTCCATGGGCCCGTTCTCCTGCCATTTGCAATCTGATCTTAAGCTCATCCAGGGAATGTTTTATTTCAGGTATTACGCTCCTTGGTCCTAGAATTTCTATCTAGTTCTCTTTTATAGTTTCCATTTGTGTATTGAGTTTTCTCAGTTATTCATTTTAAATGGTTGTATTTTTCAATGAGTACTCAAATATATTTTATTGTCTGTTTTAATGTCCTCGTCTGCTGATTCCAACATCTGGGTCTTCTCAAGGTCAGTTTCTATTGATTCTTTCTTCCGCTTTTTACGTTATATTTTCCTACTTATTCGGGTGTCGTTTTTTTTTTTTTTTTTTTTCTTTTTTAAAGATGACCAGTAAGGGGATCTTAACCCTTGACTTGGTGTTGTCAGCACCACACTCTCCCTAGGGAGCTAACCGGCCATCCTTACATAGAGATCCAAACCCGCGGCCTTAGTGTTATCAGCACCGCACTCTCCCAAGTGAGCCACGGGCCGGCCCTAGCTGTCTAGTCATTTTTACTGTGTGCTGGACATGGTAGTTGTTATAGTGTTAAGAGTCTGGATTTTACCTTCCTTGAGAGTGTTGAGTTTTGTTCTGGCAAGCTGCTACCTTGCTAGTACATCAGTGTGATCCTTTCAGGTTTGTTTTAAAGTTTTATTAGGTAGGTTTACAGTAGCCCTTACTCCAGGGCTAGATTAGCCCTACACCTGAGGTATATCCTTTTTGCTGTGTCATTTCAATGCCTGGGATGTTTAGTGGGATCTCTTCCTTCTTGCTGATCAAAACTCTTATTTTCTTGCACCATGTAATAAGAATATTAGTTCTGCTTGCATCTCTCCAACAGCTATTTTTGCAGGCCCTGTGGCGTATTTCCCTGAAAAGGTAGCTAAGTATTCAGACAAAAACTTAACAAGACCCCTGTGCAGATTTCTGAAACTCCTCTGTGCAGCTCACTTCTCTCCTATGCTCCCAAACTCCAGCTACCTCCAGCCCCAAACTCCAGTCCCTGCCTCCCTTGCTCAGCAGAGGCACTAGTGTCTGCTTGAACTGAGACATCATCTAGGAAGAGAGAAGCTGGGAGCAGAGTCACAGGAGGGACCATGCAGCAATCTACAGAGTGCCCAGGCAGAAAGCCAGCAGCTGTGGCGCTCACACTGTATATCTGTCCTCTCTCAGGGATTACAGTCCTGCTTGCGGTCCAGTCTGAAAACCATCACATTGAGTATTTTGCCCAGGTTTATAGATGCTTATAGCAGTAGAGCTCATCTGGCATCTGTTTCTTCACTGTTGCTAGAGATGGAAGTCCTCTCCATTATTAGGTTTTAGATTACAACTGTGGTAGGTGCTGCACAGGAGAAAAAGTAGGGTGCTTTGAGAAAGTGCAAAGGTGAAACACAAACAAGTCGAAGGGTTAGAGAAATCTTCTCTAGGGAGGTACATTTGGGCTGAAATCTGCAGGGTGAAGAAGAGCCGTCTAGCCGAAGGGGTGTGTGTGTGCACGCGCGTGTGTGTTGCACACACATGCACGTACACGAATGCACATAGCAGGAACAGAATCATATTCTCAGTAGAGAAATCAGCCATGCGTGGTATGTTCGAGGAGCTGAAAGAAGGCCAGTGTGAGAGGCCTCCAGCTCCTCCCAAATCCAGGCCCAGTGGGAAAGAGAGAACCAGGATTTTGATGTTGTCCTCCCATGGTGGGGGTGGGGCAGACCTCATCCGTTGTCCCCAGGGTGCCACGCACCTGTCATCATTTTCTATGTGTGTGTGTGACATGAAAAAGGTTGGAGACCCTGGACAAACTCACACCTGTGGAGGAGGGGTCTGACTGTGCCTTCGGTTCCAGGCCAAGGTAAGATGGGGATGCATCTAAGAGCAGCTGGGAGCCACTGCAGGCGGCAGAGCAGCGGGGAGCACAAGCGAGTGTGTGTTTCTGAAGACCAGTGGCTGGAGTAGCCTCGGGGGGTCCCCACAGAGGCTCGATGCGGGTCATTTAGAGAGGAAGCTGGGCTCCTACCTTGTGCCCTTCCCCAGGGAGCTCTTCAGGGCTCACTCTGGGCTGAGCTTAAAGGCCCCAAGGTGGACTATTTTATAGATAGTGTTATTTTCAGACAAAAGAAACTCAAAGCCTTGGATGTGAGAGATTTATGGGCACTGTCTCCAGGCCTCTCAGGCCTTTCATCACCGGTGACCAAGGCTCCCCATCTCCATCTGTGCACATGACCCCACCCCTCCCAGAGTGACCCTGACACCTCAAGCCCGGTGCTTGGCAAGGAGTGACAGAGCAGCATTGCTATTCACCTGCAGGTGCTGCTGTCAGGGCAGGAAGTGCCGGCCCCATGCTCTCCCCAGCCTTGTAGACATGTGCCGGTCTGTCCAGACAGGGGGACCCTGGCCTGGTCTGCTGACTCTGAGACATCCTCATGTGGCTGTCTGGAGTCTGCTTCACCTCCGCTGGAGGTTGGGAGTGAGTGTGGCTGCACTTGTCACGGCAGCCAGGGTTGGAGGAGGACGTGCTTGCAGGGGAGCCTCTGTGTAACGCAGACACGCTTGGTGTCCCACACCCGGCCACTGCTGAGCCTCCTCGGCACAGCCTGAATGAGGGTCTCTCCAAGACTTAAGAGATTTCATCCAACGCAAGTGGCCGTGTTGTGTGCTTTCTGCAGAATCAGGGCCACCGTTGGCTGTGGCCTCCTCAGCTCCAGGCTGAGAGTTTCTGGGGCCCCCACCCCCAGGACACAGACCAGCGTGCTCCCCTGCCTTGGCCCAGAAAGGCTCAGAGTGGGGACCCTGGCAAGCCTGTCACTGCTGACAGCCAGAGCTGCCACGGTGGAAGCCTGAGCAGCCACCACTTACAAGGCCGGCATCGTCCAGAGCAAACCTCAGAGAGAGAGTGAGCAAGTGGTATGGTCTAACAGCCGAGTCATGGAGCTGGACTCCTGCAGGAGCTGAGAACTGGCTCTTCTGCTTTTACGGGGTTAATTCATGTGAGGAGAGAGGGAACAGACTCTTAGATCCCAGCCTGAGCTAGAAAGGAAGAGATGGGGAAAGAGGCTCACTAAAGCAGGAGAATCTGCCCGGCCCCTCGGAAGCCACTGGCACCTGACGGGGAGCGGGTTCTGAGAGGTCCTCACAGTACTGGCCCGGCAGGAAGTGAAGTGTGGATGTGGCAGGGGCCTCCCTGTCCCCTCCTGATCCATGCCCTCCACACTGCGGCTGTCAGAGGTGGTGGTGTGGGTGGAACACGTGGCTGGGGAGAGGACCCGCTGAGTTCAGACCCCAGCTCACGGCTTGCCCCCCCAGCAGCCGTGGCAAGCTGCTCACCCTTAGTCATTTCCTCCTCCGCAGAAGGGAAGGGGGTAATGACCATAGCAACAGTGACGCTTCCCAAGGGAGGGCAGGAGTTGTTTGTGTGTCAGCTTGACTGGGCCACGGGGTGCCTAGGTGTTTGGTCACACGTCATCCTGGATGTGTCCAAGAGGGTGTTTCTGGGTGAGATTGACATTTGGACCCAAAAAGCAGATAGCCTCCGTGATGCGGGTGGCTCATCCAGTCCACTGGAGGCCTGAACAGGACAAGAAGCCTGAGTAAGGCAGAATTAGCTCTCTCCTCCTGCTGTCTTTGAGCTGGGACATTGGTCTTCTCCTGCCCTTGGATGCAGACTGGAACGACACCACTGGCTGTCTGGGTTCTCCAGCTTGCAGACGGCAGATCTCAAGACCTCTCAGCTTCCATAATCACATGAGCCATTTCCGTGTAGTAACCTCTCTCTGTGTAGATCCTATTGGTTTTGACCTTCTGGAGACCTCTGATGATCCAAGGAGTCTGGGTGGTGATGAAGGGGCCGGGCTGGCCGGCAGGAGCAGTGGCAAATGTACCGCCCCATGGCTCTTCCCTTCACTAGTGTGGAACCCACATGAGTCTCAGGCTGCATAGCAGCAAGAGGAATATCATAGACACATCCAGGCATGTTCTGAAGATTAAATGACACAGTCCAGGAGCCAGCAAGCCATGGCCCCCAGGCCACATTTGGCCTTGCTTATAAAGTTTTATTGGTACACAGCAGTGCCCACGTGCTTACGCATGGTCTATGGCTGCTTTTGTGCTATCATGGTGGAGTTGACAAGTGACAACAGAGACCACACGTCCTGCAAAGCCTGAATACTTCCTCTTGGCTTTCTCAAGTGAGCTTGCCACTCCTGATGTTGTAGGGTACGTGAGGGCTCACCACCCGAAGTGGCGTGCAGGGGACTTGGCTTTGCTCAGTGGTTGCTGTACTGCTCTGGCTGCACGGAGCTGCCAGGTTTCCCGCTTCTCCGAGGGCCTTGTCCAGGCTCCTCGTGTGGAGATTTCCAGGGCAAAGGCCCCACCCTTCCCTGGTTAGTGTCCCTCATGTCTCTTAACATGCCACCCTGCACCCATCTCTGCTCCCAGCTGCTGACAACCTGCCTGGCAGAGGTGTTAGCTGCTAATGAAGGTGGTTGCTGATGACGGAAGTGCTGGCAGACAATGAGGAGCCGGCTAATGAGAGCTAAAGGAAGGACCCATCTCAAAGTGTCAGCTTTCAAAAGGGTTTGAAAGCCAGGAAACCCTTCAGAATCCCGAGTGAGGGAGTGGGGACTGTGGAATGACAGGCGGCAGCAGGATTGTTTGAGGAACCAGGGCAGCTACCTGGAAACGCTGCTCACAGGTAGGAGGCCCCTCGGCAGCTGGTGGCACCAGCACTGTTACTCGTACTTTTCAGAAGCAGCACTGGGGTTTGGAACATTTGCTGGGCAGTAAAGACTGCCTGTGCCTCCCTGCAGTGGATCAAGCCTATATAGCCCTTGACCTTAGGGGGCTGAGCCAAGAAAAAACAGCTAGAGCCCCCCCTCCTTTAATTGATAACAGTCCCCTGGAATCCCAGAGAAAACAAAGTTCAGAGCATCCCAGAATGAGGCAGCCAGAAGGGCACGTGGTGGTCATCTGATCCAGCACCCGCCCCCAGGTTGGCATAGGAGGCCACCAAGGGGCCATCCTCCTTGTCCAAGCTCCACAGCAAGTTTGCTGCACCCAGAGGCTTCTCAAGCCTTGCCATTTCCCTTCTGAGGTTGCTTCCATCAAAACGAGACCCACCTGTTCTCAGGATATCCAGTCACACACACACCTGGTGCCCACTGCATGCCCACTGTGTGCCTGGCTGAAGATAAGAACTCACAGCCAGAAAACTGGGGACCTTGGAGAGGAAGGAGGAGCCAAGTGTGGGAGGGAGCTTCTGGGAGGCTTCCTGGGCAGGATTTGGGTAAGCAAAGATGAGAGGGTAAGGCAGGGCAGGGGCAGGGGTGTTGGGGGACAGCGGGGAGTGTAGGTGGGGGCACAGATTCCCGGGAGAGAAGGACCAAGTAGCTTCTAAGTCCACCAGGCATTTCAGAGGGGCCAGAGCAAAGAGCGGCAAGGGTGGCCTTGCATGGCGGGTGGCCGGCGTGGCACGCAGGGTGAGGAGTCCAGGCTCCCTGGTCTCTTGCTCTGCTGGTCCCAGGCACTTCTCTGAAGAGAAGTGGTGAGATGACCTTGCTGGAGGAGAGACGTTCTCAAAGGTCATTTGCAGAAACCAAAGCCCTGAGAGCCAGCCCGCTACCTTGTGAGCCACCTTGGATGCCAGCACTGGACAGGTGTCCAGATAATTCATGTGTGGTCCTCCTTCAGGATAAACACCCTGAAAAACGCCACCGTGGGTGAGCCAAGCTGGCATGTGCGTGGGCTGCTGCATGCTGTCCACTGATGCTTCCTCTGAAGTTTCTGCTCCCTTTCTCTTAGCAGCCACTCCAGGCACCAAGAATCCTGTTTAGAGACATGGCTCAGCCCGCCGCCCTGAGGCGGGGAACCAGCAGATAGAAGTGTGCCTATTCCTCTGCTGGCCCAATCCCCACCTGCGTGTCTGCTGCATGTGCGGGGCTCTGGGGAAGCATCTGTACCGCAAGCAGGGTGGGGGTAGCTGGGTGTCACGGCCGCCTGTAGTCTAATTTGAATAATTCAATAGCTCCAGGGCATAGGGGCTGTGCCTGGTTGTCTGGTACCCAGCCCTGGGGCAGTTAGGGCCGGTGCCTGGTGGCCCCAGGGTGTGAGTGACTGATGAGGGCTGTGGTTGGGGTGTGCACTAATTCAGCTGCTCAAGGAGGGGAATGCCTTGCCCTCCAGCCAGGGCTTCAAAGCTGGATCGAGATGTATTTCAAAAGAAAAACAAACTCTATACACCAGGGGGATACTCTTCCTGAGGAAGCCCATGGGCTCGTGGAGCCAGAGGTCGGGTAAAGATCTGGACCTCACAGCCCGGCAGGAGCAGTCCAGACTGGCTGTTCTTATGTCATGTGGCTGTGGGTCCTCACCGTCTGGGCCAGCAGTTATACAACATGCCTCAAATTCCTTGAAATTCCTCCCGTCGAGAGGTGGGGTCTGCGGGCCTCCCCTTGTGCCACGGTCCTGTGACTGCCAAATTGGCCCATTGGATATGGCAGATGTCAACTTCCCACGTGTTTAGGAATGAGCTCCTATCTCTTGGCAAGTTTACTCTTGGAACCCAGCTGCCATACTGATAGGAAGCCCAGGCTCCACAGACAGGCCAGCGTGGCAGCAGCTGAGCACCAGCACCCACCTGCCAGCCACATAAGCAAGCCATCCTGAGTGGACCCTCCAGCTACAGAACAGTCGTCCTGCTGAGCCCTGCACACATGGCAAACTACTCAGCAGAACAGATGCTTGTGCTGGCTTTAGCCACTATGGTTTTCAGAAGGGGAGCTTGCTAAGCACCAGGATGGCTGGGGAGTGCCGAGGCCTCTGGTCACATAAGAAAGCCAAGGAACATGCCCTGCAGTCAGAGCAGGCTGGGGGTTCTGGAAGAAGATGACACGGAACCTGCCCCTCATGTGTCATTTTGAACTTGTACTATGTGAACCCCTCACTCACGTTCCACCCATGTTGCCCCCTTTTCCTTCTCTTCAGGACACCCCCTGAGGTAGCTGAGGCCAAAGACTGCCCTGGGACTTGGGTCCTCAGCCATGGACCACCACGTGTGGCCCCTCTCCAGGTAGCTCTTACTGGCCATCCCACCTGCCCCCATCCTTCCTCTGGGGCCTCGTCTCTCCTGCTGCCTATCTCTTGGGTTTCAGGGCTGAACAAAGACATCTCCACGTCACTCCTGCAACAGTGTCTGACTGTGGCACAAAGGCAGCCTCCATAAGGAAGGGGAAGTATGTCCTAAATCTGTAGAGAAGCAACTTCTCTTTCTCTCTCACACATGCACACACATGCACACTCGCACAGACACATGTGCCTGTGCAAACACCTATGTGTACACACAATCACACACACATATGAACACTCGCACAGAGACATATGTGCATTGCTGACATACGTGTACACACATGCACACACACATTCACACAACACTGTCACAAAGCACACATGCACATCTGTATGTTTGCATGCACACACATGAGCACACACACATATGCATGCTTGCACAGAGATATACAGGCATGTGTAAGCACACATGTGTACACATGCACACATGCATATGTGCACACAACACTGTCACAAGGCACACATGCACATGCATATGTTCATGTGCACACACATGCATGAGCACACATATACACACTTATACTTGCACAGAGATATATGTGCCTGTGCACACACACAGATGCAGAACATGTCTGCTCCTCATGCCTCAGACCTCTCTGCTCCATGTCTGCCCCTCTGCTTCACGTCTGCTGACTGAAGGCACACTAACATGATCTTTCCCCTGACTGCACAAGCCTCCTTGCAGAGGTGTCCTATTCTAGCACTTTCTGGTCACTCGATGTTGACACAGTGATCGCAGATCACTGTGCATGGCATCCAGAAATGTCCACACAACTCCAAGCTGGGTCTGAGCATCTCTGCCCCTCATCCCATCTGGAAGTGCCCTTCCTTCCTCTGCATTCAGCTCAGGTGTCACTCCCCCACCCCGGGAACCTTGCGGGGACTCATGGCAGGGCTGGGCTTGCTGTCTCTGCCCTTTGTCCTTCAGTGCCTGGTCCTGGTTCTAGAGGAGCCTGGTTCTCCAACACCACCCACCCTCATAGCACACTCAGGGACACTTTTCTTCCTGTCCCTCGTATACATCAAGCTCGTTGCCATGGCAGCCCTGGCACTTGCAGCTCCCTCTGTGGGGAACACCCTTCCCAGACCCTGGCACTCCCAGCTCATTCCTGTCCTTCTGTTTCAACTCCACCCTCCCATCCTCAGGAAGGTAGGAGTGCCCCCGCCCCAGCCACCCTCTCCTGAAATATCCTGTCATATCTTCGGCATCTAAAACCAAGCCCTTGGGGCATTTGGGCTGTGTTTCTTGTCTGTACCCCCTTGCCTTCGTGTGTCCGGGATGCCATAAGAGGATACCCTGGACTCAGTGGCTTATCAACAACAGGGATTTACTGTTCACAGTTCTGGAGGCTGAAGCTCAAGATCAAGGCGTGGCAGATTCAGTGTCAGATGAGCACCTGCTTCTGGTTCATAGACGGTGCCTTCCTTCTGTGTCCTCACACGGTGGAAGAGGCGAGGGGTTAATGCCTCTCCTATAAGGGCACTAACCCCATGTATAAGGATCCACGCTCATGACCTCATCACCTCCCAAAGGCCCCACCTCCTAACACCGGCACCTAGGGGGTTAGGTTTCAACAGAGACGTTCTGAAGGGGCACAACCACCGTGTCTCTAGAAGCCCTGATTGCTGTAACTCCGTGACGACAGGGCTTCTGTCTTGCTCTGCTTGGCACTGGGCACAGTCGGCACTTACTGAGCAGCCAGTGACTGAGTTGTAGGGGGCTCTGGAAGTTAAGAGCACTTGGTGCAGAACCACAGCCCGTCTCTGGGAAAAGAAGAATTTTGGCCAGGAGGATTCTTCCTGTATGGTAAGACGTGAGGTTGGTCGGGGGGACCCGCTCACACAACGGGGGCCTCTCCCACCCTGCGGAAAAGCAGCTCTGCCGATGGGAACGTGCCCAGCTATTAAAGTGAAGTGGACTCAGGACTCTTGGAATTTTGATAAAAATAATAAAATCCCTGAAATATTTTATTTTCTGATGGCTGCTCCCCTGGCAATTTTGAAACACACTCAGCATTGAGCATCAGGGTCCTTCTCTGGGCTGAGAATGTCAAGAGCTGATTGATTGGGGAAAAAATGGCACAAGAAGAGGCCCTTGATTGCAAAATTCTCCTGATAAGCATTTCAATGCTTCCCCCAATTGATTTTAGATACCAAGATTCCTGATAAAGTGGAAATTTACAGTCTTACTGCTGAAATTCCCCCTCTAGTCTATCATCCACTCAACAGATGGTGTTTCTTCAGGCTACCTTTAATAGCCCTAGAAATTAAATTAGTGAAAAATGGAGAACTCCCATAATATGAAAAGTCATCTGTGGCTTCAGGAATCTGGTAAATTTCCATCCACAGAGGCAATCGTATATGAAAAGAAGTTGGAAATGAGGTTTCTGCTATAAAAATGAAAATGCATATCGGTCTCCCACCCTGTGGGCCAAGCCCAGGAGGCTGGGACTGTGCCTGGCAGGTGCGCTGGGTCAGAAGCGGCGAGAGCAGGAGGCACCTGCCTCCCACCATCAGTCCAGAGGAGCCGGCGTGTTCTCCCCATGGCGAAAATGAGATGCCGAGACAGCAATGGTGATCCCGTGGCCCCTCGTGTGCAGGCATCTGCAGGCAGAGGCAGGGGCACGGCCACCTTTTGCAGCCACCCTCTATGTCTTGTCGAGGCAGGCATGGATATACCCAGTGTGAGAGACGAGGATAGGGGGGCTCTGGTTCTGTCCCTGTGGAGCTGTCTGTTCTTTATAAGCTGGGAGGGGCACACTCAGACCTGAGTCTGTGTCTCCTGGACCCCAAACCCAGGCCTCTTCCCCTGTCCAGGGATCCTACCCCAATGGGGGCCAGTAGTTGGGCTTGGCCAACAGGGACCACAGAGGCTGGAAGCTCTCAGAGCCAGGGCCTTGTCTGGCCAGAGGCCAGTGCCATCTTCCAACATGCGGCAGCCAGCGGTCGCTGGCCTCTTTCCCCGTCTTCATGGTGGACGTGTTGACCTCAGGTAGCTCCTGACGCCACCACCAATTCTTTTGACGTGGCCACACATTCACGCCAAACCCGCCTGCTCTGCTGAAAACTTTCCCTGCGAAATCATCCTCACTGGTGTTTGGACCGAGATTATTAGCCCAAGGCAAATCCTATAACGACAAACGCAGACCCCAGATCTCCCTGCAGCGAACAGTCTCGGAGGTACTTTAAGCTGTGCCAGATGTAAAATCCAGATTCTGGAACTGTGGGAGGATTTGTATATGCCCTTGATGTGGTTTGGATAAGGGTTCATCCCCCATATTTCCACTTAAATTATGTCGTGCGTTCAGTTTGAAAGTCATTAGAATGAAACGTGTTCTATGCATAATGGATTCCATGAAAGTGGTATTTTCCCTCTACAGATGGATTTTTATTTATCACAGATTTATTCCTAGTTTGTTCACCTAGCTAGTGAGGGATTTCCTACTGGTGCGTGCCTAGGGTCTTCTAACTAATTCATCTTTAAAACTGGAACTGGGCCAAGAGACCCCTCGGTCAAAAAACCTCTCTTTCTCCCCATAAGCCCAAGTCCCCAGTCGCCACAACAAAGAGAACTAGGCAACAAAAGCCACAGGGGCTGAGGTCCTTTATGTAAAATTTTCCAGACATAAGAGTCCCCCAACAATGCCCTTGGGAAACAGACCTTTCACCTCTTCTTTCTGACAAGAAACCGCAGGTCCCTTCCTCCCAGACATCTGACACTCGCACACTGATGGCACCGTGGTGGCCCCGGACCCCCGCCTGCAGCCTCTCCTTGGAGTGCTGGTGTCATGGGGATAACACTCTTCCTGTTGCATGCTCTTGCTGCTGAGGTGGACACAGCCAGTGCCCAGGGTCTCCACGTGCCGTGGCCTCAGCGCGGCGCTGCTTCTCTCACAAGGGGTCTTCTGTACGTGGAGGGGACGCCTGCTGGGATGGCCGGACACCCCTGCAGCTGGCCGGGGAGAGCGCGGCCAGCCTGCCGGGGTCAGATGAGCAGGGCAGGCTCTGGGTGTCCCGTCCTGCTCCCGAGCAGGGCCTCTGGGTCTGGAGTCACAGTGAATAACGCAGCCCTCAGGCATGACTGCAGACCCAAGAAGAGGCTTAAAGGAAGGAATGGAACTCAGAGAGGCACACTTCCTGAATTTCTCCCAAATCATGTCTAAACACTGCCTGTTTCTTCGAAGGACTCCTTCCGCAGATCCGTGCGGAGAAGCCGTGCAGAGTCAGGTCTCCCTGCACCAGCCCCCTCTCATGCCGTGCTGGAAATTGGCTCCCTTCCCCAGATGGAAAGGTTTTATTCATTTCTGCGGAATAATGAAGACAGGGACATTTCTCAGCCGGGCAGTGCGGCCTCGTTATGTCCCTATCAGCAGGAGCTGCTGACGTGTCTCACTCCCCGGTGTGCACACGCCACACCGCTCCCCACCAGCCACTGCCCCTCGGCAGTCAGGGGGACCAGATGATTTCCAGCCAGCAGGGCGAGCCTTGCTCCCGGTTGGCATCTCCTTCCCCCCACGGCCCTGCTGGAGTCTGGGAGAGCTCCTGGGCCCCTGACGGCCGCTGGTGCCTTGCTCTGCTTCCGTTCCCTGAAGACTGCTGATCTGTCACCTATGCACAGCAGAGGAGTGTGTGGATCAGAATCCAGACCCTGCGTCCAAGCAGACCGGCGTCCAGAGGCTGGATCCGCGCGTCCTGGCTGCGTGGCCACCGTGTGCTGCTCGGCTTCTCCAAGCCCTGCTCCCTGCTTCTGTAAATGGACAGTTGACCAGCTCCCTGGTCATAGGGCCATCGTGCGGATGAAAGGGATTGTGCACTATGCACTTGGTAGAGGGAATACGCGTCGGTTAGGAGGCTTGGGTTGCTGAACCCTAAAATGCAACTAAATCAGCTTGTACAACAATGAGGGTGTGTTTCCCCCACTTACTGAGGCCCCAGGCTGCTGGGGGACCCAAGCGCAGTGGGACCGGGCTCTGGCCGCGCTTCTCTGAGCTTCTTTGGCTCTGTCTTCTTCGTGAGTTGGCTTCGCCCTGGGCTGGCTGCCCTCATGGTCACAGCACGGCTGCTGGGAGCTGCCCCTGGGCCTATTGCTCCTCCTTCCCTTCGAGGGAGAGCGAGTCCTCACTTCCCACCATGGTCGACCTCAAGTTCCGAGGCTCACTCGATGGACCAGCTCTGTGTCGGGAGAGGGGGCCGTGCCGGTGCCCATCTCTGGGCTCACCCCCCATCCTTGCTGGCTGGTGGGGGAGGGGAGACAGCACCAGCATCCCTTAGCAATTAAGCCATAGCTCAGCTCTCAGTGCCACTCCTGCTGTGATTCTTGGTGGTTGTCCTCGATCCTTGAGCACAATCCTTCCCTTGTCCCTCCCTCCCTCGGCAAATCCCCACCCGGGCTGTGTCCCACTCCCCGCCTCTTTCCTGCCTGCACCTGAAGAGGTGAACCGGTGGCTTGAACCTGAGTGGGAGATGCAGAGCCTCAGGTCTTACAGGACCTGCAGTCTTCTTAGAACAACAGGCTGCAGGCGGTTTCTCTCCTGCTCACCAAATAAAACCATTGTTTTCCCAAACCCAGGGAAACATTCTTGCCCCTTTCTTCCTTGTTACCCACCGTGAACAGAAAGGACCCCTTGGCCACGCGTAGGCTTCTCCTCTGCACCAAACTGAGGTTTACTGATCATTAGGTGTAACTATTTGCTAGGCAGGAACCCTGCACTCCTTCCAGCTCTGATTGGAACCAATACAATTAGTGATACTTACTGACATGACAACATGGGACCTCTGAGCATCTTCAGCCCTTCCCTGTGGCTGTCCCCCATGTCTGCGATGGCCCGGAGGAGCCCAACCCTCAGAGCTCTGGGCTGCGGGAAGGTGTTCTCCGAGCTCCCAGGCAGGTCTGCAACGCCCCACTTCTGCTCTGTTCTTGCAGGAAGGAAGTGACTCCAATAACACCGTGTCTTTGTTTTCTAAGAATCACTGTCTCCTTTGCTCCAGCTCCCTGGGCTGACACAGGATGGCCGCTTCTGTCCGGCATGCTCTTGGGAGGTCAGGCACAGATTCCTCAGGACCCAGCATGACTGATAGCCTTCCCCTGCATCCCACCCATCGGCCCAGACACCCCCTTGTTGCTCTGTCTGCTGATGGGGAGGGGTCAGCCACCACCTGGATACTGGGTGAACTCTGCATTGCCCCTCCCAGGTCCCCGGTTGAAGGATGGGGGTCATTACCCAGCCCCTGACCGCACAGCAGTGGGTTCCTGAGGGGTGATGTCATCGGAAGGGTCATAGTCACATTTGGCAGTGAGAACCCCCCAGCGTCTCCATCAAAAACACCTCCACCCCCGCCTGTCATGCCAATCAATTACCTGTCTGTCTTCTTTGTAGAACTTGCGTGGGCTGAGTTGTGTGATTTATTTGCTCCCATATTTCTTGATAATGACCCCTGTGCTTGCCGGCTGGCCTCTTCCCCGAGTGTAAGCCCCCAGTGGGCAGTGTGTCCATGCCCAGGGCCTGGCAGTGCCAGGATGAAGGACCAAATGAGCTGAGGCCTCAGTTTCCTCTCCGCACCAGTGGAGTCTGGCAGAGGTGCTCACTCATCACAGAGCTACTCTGCAGAAAGTATCAGAAATTCCAAAGATGTGGATTTTTGCTAAAAATATCCCCCTCCTCTCTCAGGCCTTGGCCACCTGAATTCCCCCTTGTGTCCATTTCTAAGGCATCAGGGTTATGTGTCTTTATTTGGATACCGCTATTTCTGGGGATCCCAAAGGACCCCAGGCCAGGGCTGCAGGTTGCTCTCCTGCTGGGCTGCATTGGCCTATGCTGTCTCCTATCCAGGAGAGGGAAGGACTGCCCTACCCTCCTGCCCACCTCCCATGGAAGGTCTCCAGGAGCCACCACGTAGACAAGGCATCGCCCACTATCCTATAAGTGTGTTCCAGGGAAGTGCTGAGCACAGTCCTCATTCCCCGCCCCCACCCGTTGTCACTGTCACTGGGAAGGACGTATTGTATTGTGACACTCCTAAAGGCCCCACCAGCAGCCACATCAAAACACTAATTAGCACATTAGAGAGTTTTAAGCTTGTCAAAGCTATTAATCCTCTCATTACATCGCCCACCCAAGCAGGCAGGCAGAAATCAAGTGCCTGAGGCCCTGGCAGGGAGACGGTCTCAGTGATGTGGTCACAAAGCTCCCTGTCACGGTACGGGCCTGGCTTGAGGACCCAGGGCTCAAGAGCGAGGTTCCCCATACCCTCTCACACCCCACGGGGGCCAGGGCCTGTGCCTCTGCCCTTCTGGAGCCCCGTGGACACTTGGGGGACCATTTGAGGACACCGCTGCCAGGCCGGGTCTTGCTGGGGTGGGGTGGGGGGAGGTGGAAGTGCTCAGGGGGCTCCCAGCCCAGCAGAAGGGCCCTGGAGGACAGGGCTGTCATCAGAAGACCTGTTGGTGAGCCCAATCCAGCCGCTCGAGCTTCAGTGTGCACACAGATCCCCGGGCGTGCTCCACGCAGGTGCTGCTAGAGCACAGGCAGCATGCAGAGTAGCAAGGACTTGGGGAGTCATCTCAGGCCTCGGTCTGCTCATCTGCAAAATGGCAACACTCAGATCCATCGCACGGATGTGTTAAGGGTACAACTAGAATGTACACAAAATGCCAAAGCTACTAGTGGGATGATGATAGTATTGAAGGAAGAAGGAAGGAGTCAGATCCCTGCTGGGTCTAGGCAGGGGAGGGTGTGCCAGGGTTGGTCAGGCTGCCGGTGGGGATGCAGGTGAGCACTGACAATGGAAACCCACCTGCCACAGAGCTCCTCTGGCCGGGCACTGCACCAGGCACCTGGTACAGCCTCTCAGCGGCTGAGACGGCAAGCAAGAGTGTCCCAGCAAGACAGCGATGTCCCGTCTTATGTTGGAGCAAACCCAGGCTCAGAGAATGAGTCCCTTGCTTGGGGGCTGTTGTGGATTGAATTATGTCCCCCCAAACTCCCTGAAGCTTGAACTGTGTTCCCCAAGTTTTATGTATTGGAAACTTAGCCCCCACTGTGACTATTAAGAGGGTGGGAGATCCTATTATGGTAATTGTAAGGTGGAGCCTTGAAGAGGTGATTGGACTGTAGGACTGTGCAGTAGTGAATGGATTAAAACTGGTGGTCAAGGGCGTGGTTCTGAGGGCTTTAAAAGGAGAGAAGAGTCTGTCTTTCTCTCTCTCTGCTCTCTCTGCTTCCACTGTCTTGCAATGTGAGACTCCTGGGTCACTGTCGCTACCACCAGATGGACTTTGGGCTCCTCAGCCTCAGGAACAGTAAGCAATACATTTCATTTTCTTTATAAATCACCCAGTTTCAGGTATGTTGTTATAAGCAACATAAACAGACTAATACAGGGGCCCTTGCAGGGGGCGGCCTGTGCCTGGTTGTGTCCTGTGGCTGCATGTGAGAGCTCCTCATGAGGGGGGGGCCCGGGCTCTCCCAGGAAGCATGGAGGTGCGACTGTCTGGTGCGGCCCATCCGTGGTCATGTGAGATGGGGAAGGCTGGAAAGCTGCATCTGGAAAAGCAGGTTCAAGCCAGAACTTGAAGGCCCCCTGAGGGGTTCTACATCAGACCATCCTGCCCACTGCTAGGGGAGTCTGAATGGGACCCCTTATCCAATCAGCCCCAGATCACTTCACTGATCTGTCATTCACTCATTCACTCATTCATTCATTTCACTTCTGCCTTGTGTCCCACAGGGCCAGCCCTGCAGGAGAAGTTTCGGGTCAGCTGTGAACAACACTGAGGAGGCCCCTGCCCCTGCTGTCATGGGGAGGGAGAGGCTGTCACTGAGTAACCACGCTGGCGATTCCAGGTTGGGACGACATCTGTGAAGAAAAGACATGGCCAAGGTGGTTCAGAGTGGCTTGGCGGCAATTTAGCAGGAGGTTAGGAGTGACCTGTCTGAGGACGTGCTCCAGCCAGAGGGAGCAGCATGTGCAAAGGCCCTGAGGTAGCAGGTTTGAGGGACAGGGGAAGGCAGAGTGGGAAACATGGGTGCGTCCTGCACAGGCAGGACTCAGGGCCAAGTCCAGGGCAGTCTTCTTTGAAAGATACAGTGCAGCCCCAGTGTTCTTGTCTTGGGCAGGCAACATTTGGTAGATTGTCCCCAGGCCATGTGCTCTGTGGGAGCAGGGATCACACCCGCCCTGCTCACTCTCGAGCACCTACACCCAGCCCAGGGCCTGCCGAACAAACCCTGCAGAAACGAGCAGATCATACGTGCCTCCTGGCTGGGGTCAGGGTTAGGGTGTCAGCTCAGAAGCAAAATTCACCCCCAGGCTGAATCCAGCCTCTGGGATGAGCACCTGGTGATTCCTCAGGGAAAAAGGCTAGTGACTAGGGCGAGAAGGGCCCCCAAGTCTGCAGGTCTCGGCCCTCCCATTCTATGGAGAGAGACACAGAGATGGGTCCCTCTGCATCTGCTTCCGTGAGACTCTGCTGTGGGACCAACAAGCACAGCCTCTCAGCTGCACTGCGCCCAGTGATGCCTCTTACTCCGCACGGTGTGCTGGGCCCATGGATCTCAGTGAAGACCCGGTGGTAGGGGCAGCGGCCAGCTGGGGCAGCAGGCAGGACGCTCCCTGAGGAGTGAACGGAAGCATGGGAGGGCCCTTCAGGCCTGTGCCCAGCCCTGGCTGGCCGTCACAGTCCACTGGCCAAGCTCTCCGTAACGGGAGGGGAATGGCTCCCCTGCAGAGGTGAAGAGCATTCGTTGAGCAATAGTCTGCTCCACCACGGTCTCTATTTGGCGTCTATGGCCTTCTGATTCTTTAACTCCAGGCTTGTGCACAGGAAAGTGCTAAGCTCCTGCAACTGGAGCTGCTGTCCTAAATGCCAGGCCTACAGCTGCTGCCTTCTCCACTACCACTGCACCCTCTCTGCCCCATGGTGTTTCCTACCTCATTCCCAGAGAGGAGGGTCGCCCCGGCCCAGGAGCTAGGCAGGCAAGGGTGTCTGATGCATCGTCAGACAAATGCAGGGCTCAGTCCCCTGCACCTCCCTCCTGCAACCCAAACAAATGAGCTGCCTCTCAGCCGTGAGCAGGAGATCCATCTCCCTCTGAGCCATGCAGGCAGCCTCACTCTGTCCCCGGATCCATCTCTACCACCTCCTGAATTTATAG
Organism: Cynocephalus volans; assembly: GCF_027409185.1. NCBI lineage: Eukaryota > Metazoa > Chordata > Mammalia > Dermoptera > Cynocephalidae > Cynocephalus > Cynocephalus volans. The sequence continues at coordinate 3,074,261 of NC_084476.1, forward strand.
ACAGCTACGGCACATCCCCTTCCAAGAAATACGTTAGCAATGACAAATACAGGCTCCAGCTTCCAAGACAAATGCCCTGGGTGTGTAATTTAAAGACAGAATTGTGGAGTCACTGGCAGATGCTGGAAAGGTGGCAGAAGGCAAACAGAAAGGTGTCCCGAGCCCATGTGGGTCCCCAGGTCCTCTGCAGCTCCCACAGCCTGCCTCCTGGAGCCTGATCTGTGGCGTGTCAGTGACACTCGACTGACTACTGTCTTCAGCAAGACGGAGAAAATGGAGAGAGACCCGAGCCAGGTGCTATTTCAGCCAAGAAGCTTTATGCCACCAGCATGGAGCTGAGACCAGTGAGATGAGCTCCTCGAACAAAGGAAAGCAGGGGTTTTATAGGACTTTGCAGGAAGGTTCTGGCAGAGTAATGAGCAATTTCAAAATCAGTGGTATGCAAGGTGACACAGCCCTTATGGTCTGATAACATCTGGTTGGTAAGGGCACAGGCTTCTGAAGCATTCCTTCCAGCCCAGCCCAATTGCCTTAAGCTGGCCATGAGGACTAATAACCACCCTTCACAGACCACAGAGAACCAGAAAGGAAGCAGGCAAAGGAGAACATGAAGAGATGTAACAAGTCAAGGTTGTTTGCCCTAGAGCCAGGCATGGCCTCGGGCTCCTGGCTAGGACTCAGCAACCAGCCTGACAAGGGGCTCGGGCGCTCTGCTTTCCTGGCCCGTTGCTCACGGCTGAGGAAGAGAAAGTTGACCCTGCCTGAGCTGCCCAGGAGGTCAAATACCCTCCTCAAGCAATCCGCACACAAGCAAGCATTTCCTGAAACATGCTTCATGGAGCACGTGTCCCATGGAACAACTGGGGCACACTAACCTGGACCCCACAGGGGGCTCCTGCACAGAGAAGAAAGGCCACCACCCCTAGATTGGCCTGAGCTGGGGGACGCAGGGCAGAGTCAGGGCCAGATGCTCTGTACAGGGCCCACTGGCCCCTGGGGCTCCTAGGATCTGCAGAGTCCCCCGTGGGCCAGGCTTCCCTGCCTCTGGAACCCTCTGTTTGGGTGGCTCCCTTCTCTCCGGCATTCTGCTCTGCAAATTCCAGCCACCTTGGTCCCTTAGAATTCTGATCTCTGGTTCTGCAATTCGGTAAGACCCCTGGCTTGGCCCCGGGCCATGATCATGGCAACCTGAGGGCCACCTGCGCATTCCCTGCTCTCAGCCTTCCGGTCCTGCACTGCCTGTTGTCCAATATCCACAAACTGCTACTTCACATTTGTCACCAGGGTTAGAGCTATTTCTGCCAGGAGGGAAATGCCCAGCCCTTGTGGGATCTTGGATCACGGCCTTTGAATCTCAGCTTTGTCATTTACTCATCGCATGACCTTGGGCTAGTTAGCCTTGTTCCCTGTAGGTAGAATAGTACTGCTAATGGCCTCTTCCTAGTGTGCAGACAGTGCTGTAGCAGGGCCCTGCATGCAGCGAGCATGCAGCAAGGTAGCCGCTCTCCGGTGGGTATGCGGGTCTGTTCTCCATGCCAGATTGTGACATCCCGGGGAGCCAGGGTCGTGCCTCCTGTGACCTGTGTCCCAAATGGAGCACAGTGCCACTCTTGCGGTGACAGTCAATAAAGGGGCCTGGAATGAAGGTGTGGAGGCGAGGAACTCAGGAATTATTTCCCATGGGTATCTTAGACGCCAAGTCTGTATCGCCTGCACACACATGGTCTGTACACACACGCTTTTCTTCTCCACCAGCACTGACCGTGCCAGAAGGCTCCCTGGGCTCAGGTTTCGGGTTGGTCATCAGTAGATCGAGATAACTGGCCTGCCCAGAGCCGAGCTGGACTGGGCGCCGAGGTGTGCACCCAAGTTCCATGAGTCTCGATGCAGCATCCCTGGACAACCCGGAGTGGTCCTGTATCTGTCTGTACCTCGGTTTCTCTGCCTCTAAAATAGAGGGTTTGGATTAAATAGCTCAATGTTTCTCAAACTTTGTTATTTGCAGAATTTCTTTTCCTCCAGGCTGATCTGAGGCAGAAGAGAGCAGAGCTACTCTGGGTGAGGCAGGGGTGGGGTTCTAAGGCACATGGAAAATGACCAGAATGGACGATCCCTGGGGTCCTGCCAGTCAAAGCAGTCTGTCCTATGACCTTCCCAAGAACAAACCAGCACCACCAGACTAAGCCCTCTGGCAATAATCTTTCATGCTGTCAGTCTTTGCTATTCATTCATTCAATCATTCAAACATTTGTCGATCACTTGCTATGCGCCAGGCACCAGCTAGTTGCTGGGAGTGCAGCTTACAATCTTGCATCTCGTCACTCCACAGCATGTACGTCTTAGAAATCAAAGACCATCTCATCCAATTCTCTCACTCTATAAGTGGGGAAACTGAGACTCAGAGAGTAGAAGGGACATACCCAAGGTCACGCAGTGAGCTTGTGGCAGACAAGGACTTAGATCCAGCTCCTGGCCCCCCCAGCAGGAGTGCAGGACTGCCAGGTGAGTGCGTCCCACATAGCTGCACGTGTGCCGGGGCCTTCCCTCTGCACGGTCATCAGCCTCCCTCAGGTTGCAGGTGGGCCTTGTGTGGGTCCGAAATTCCAGATGTAGCCCAGCAGGTGAGCTGCAGAAGGCTAAGACCACCTCAATACTCTACCCATCTGCTCCTCCTTGTGTGGTCCTGAAATTTCCTGCTTTACAAAATTTATGCAAATGGAACTTTTCTTAGCAAACTGGGCAGCCAGGGACAGGCCAGTGAGGCCTGGGAGGGAGCCCACTTGTGTCTCCATCTGCCCACAGCTGTTTCCATGAGGATTTGTGTAAACACTCATCAACCCTCAGAGGCTCACAGGACAGGAACAGCTCCCGGGCACATTGCTCCAGGACCCCCGCAGCTGCAAACACAGAAGCGCCCTTTTTCTCTCCACCACTGCCTTGAACCTCCTCCCATTGAGAGTAGAGCTATGGGCAGAAGGACGCATTTGCCACTGGAGGTCATTTCAGTCCAGGCTGTGTGACTTTGGGCCTGTCACTTAACTTCTCTGAATTTCAGTTTTCCTGTCTGTAAAATGGAGCTGACAATGTCACCTCCCTCACTGAGAGGTTGAAAGGATGAGAGGTCACCGAAGTAAAGGGCACAGGGCTTGGCACACACTTGTCCCCAATGACTTCTAGTCGGTACCGTAATAACTAGCTTCCCTCCTGCCTGGCAGAGGCCTTCAGGAGGCAAGGAGGTCTTTCTCATGCACCAGGCACTTCACATGTGTTATCTCATTTACCCCCGAGTACCCTGTAAAGTGGGCAGTGGTGTCTGCATTTACGAAGTTTGGAGACTCAGTGAGCACAAGGGCCTTGTCCAAGGCCACGCCGGCAGTGAGCAGCAGTGCCGAGTCTCACACCAGGCCTGTCTTACTCCAAATGCCACTTCTGCCCCCACCCCTGACTCCACTCCTGCCCTTTAGAATGTCTCCCTGCAGCTCTGATGTCCACACTGACCTGTCAGCCTGCCCACCATGCCAAGCACTGAAATGACTGCCAGGTGTGCTCCCTGCCAGATGAGGCAAGTGGCACAGAGACTCTGTCTGCATCTGGCTCAGCAGGGTCGGGCCTAGTACCACAGTCTCTCCTTCCCTGGGACTCGGTGGCACAGGCTGGGGCAGAGCCTGGCCCTCAACCGCAGTCAGCATTAGCAGAGTTTATCCGTGTCTAGAGAGTTTCTGTTAATCATCACGGAAAAGTATGTTCGTCTCAGCCGGAGACAGACCAGTTCTTCACCTTTGGGGTTTAGAGCAAGCTCCTTGCTGAAGTCTGGATTCCAAAGGACATTTGGAAGAAATTTAACACAAGCCTGTACCATTCCCCTACTCCCAAGGAGGTAAGGGACGCCCCCTCTGTGTTTCCTCATGGAGACCCAAATCCCAAGGCTCTTGGAGCATTCGTGTCTCAGGGCTCCGTCGCGGGCAGGAGAGGCCAGCCTTGGGGACAGACCCCTTTCTTCCCCAGGCTCCGGTCTCCTTTACTGAATGAACAGCAGAAACAGGTGTTTCCAGAGCACGGGGAGGCTCCTCCCCCTCCTTCCAGCTGCGTGAAAACGCGCCTGCTGTTCCCGGGCCTTCCAACCTAATGCGCCTTCTTATGTAACTCCGTGCACCTGCACCTGATGCTGGGAAGCGCTAATTAGCCTCCAATTTCCCTGGTGACGTCCCTACTCCTCACGCAGACCCATCTCAGCTCTCCTCCCCTGTTCAGGTGCACCCTCCACTTGAAGGGTGAGATGGGACATGTTTTCTCAGGGGACAAGTGACCCTGCACACGCCAGTCACGATTCTGGTGCCACAAGAAATGGCTCCTCTCCTGCTCCCAGACGGGAGGGCTCAGCATGCAGGTCTCACGTGAACCTGGAGACCAGCAGACAAAGCTGCCGGGGCTCTGGCCTGTACGACCTCTTCTGCCCCATCTTCCCTGCTCCCTGACCCACAGGCCACATTCCAGACACACGGAAAAAGTGTGACACATCACATTTCTAGTTAGGGTTTTTCTGTGAAAGAACCAAAGAAACTAATTTCTTTCCTTTTTTTTTTTGCATTTTCCAATTACCACCATGGAAATAAAAAAGGAAGCTGTTAAAGGAATATTACAGCAGGGTGGACATGAGCGCACAGACTTTGCTGCCAGGGAGCTCTGGGTTAGAACCCCTGTTCTGCTACCTGCCAGCTCTGGAGCCTTGAGCTGGGACTGGTGCTCCTGAGCCTCCACCTCCTGACCCATGGGACAGGGAGGTGACACTAGTGGCTTCCAGGGCCACTGTGTGGATCCCACGGGACGACATGTGCGAGCCATTCAGCACAGCCCTGGCACAGAGTCATGCTTGAGAAACAGCAGCTATTTTCATGCTATTTCGTGTTATTTTCATGAAGCATCTTATTAGAAAGATAGAGAAAGACAAAAGGACAGAAAGAAAACGAGCAGAACGAGGGAGGGGGAGGAGCGGAATATCTCTAACTTGGGGCCACTGGGAGGAGGGACTGTCATGACAACACTCCCCCCACCTCAAATCCTAACATGCGCTTTCTTTTTTTTTAATTTTATTTTTTTTAAAAGATGACTGGTAAGGGGACCTTAACCCTTGACTTGGTGTTGTCAGCACCACGCTCTCCCAAGTGAGCCACGGGCTGGCCCCTAAAATGGTCTTTAAATGGGATCTGAACTCTGACCTTTTAACGGAGCTGTTTCTAGAGTGTCCCCTCTTTGAAATTGGGAGCAAGGACAGGACCCCAGGTCTTCCAGCCGGAAGCTCTGGAAGAGAAGCGGCAGACTCGGAGTCCAATGTGTGGCTGTCCCCAGGCCCCCTTTCTCTACAGCCGTCACTAATTGTTGATTTGCCTGTTCTGTCCCCCGGCCTGGGCTCTGTCCCGCAGGCCACTCTGACACAGAACTCCAGTCACCACCACCACGCAGACACGCTTGGCGAGGATGGGAAATTCCTGGCCTCATTTGGGGCCCGCCCCAGGGATAGGACCTGGCGCGGGCGCTCAGTCTCTGAGCTGCTGCTCCTGCTGCCGCCGCGTCTCCAGGGCCCCCCACACCTGGGGAGGCACCTTCAGAGCCCTGCCTAGGGTTTGGAGGACTGAGGGACCGTCCTGGCCTCACACCTTGGTGACCACCAGGTGGCAAGATGGGCTCAGGGAGGCAGCTTGTGGGGAGCAAGAGCTGATGAGTCTGCCGCTCGGTGTGAACGAGACTCCAGACTGAGCCTTCATTTCTCGCGACCCCTGCCCTATTCCTCCTAATTCCATTTTCACCTCTCCAAGGCATCTTGTGGACGTCCAACGTCTGGTTATTGTTGAGGAATGACTAAATGCACATTTTTTCTGAAGTAGGTAGGTGAACTCCTATCCAAAGCCAGGGGAGAAGATGAACTGTCTCTGGAGGGCTCGATGGCCCTGAGAGCCCCTGCAGCGGCAGGCCCAAACGATAAATGAGTGACACCAGCCACAAGGTCGCAGCGCGGTGCCAGTGGCAGCTCATGAACGCTCTGCGTCAGGCCTGAGTTAAGTGCTCTGTGGGCACGACCTCAGTGCCTGCCCTTACGCCCTTCCCATGTCAAGGTTCCGAGGGGACCAGTGGCTTTCTCACAGTTGTGCAAGAAACAAGGGGAGGGGCTTCGAGGAATTGGATTTCTTTAACCTAACGATGTGAGCTTGAAACTGCTTCACTGGGAGAAAATGTCTCCACATCAACCAGATGCAGACCCTTCTGGCCTGTGCTCCATCCTGCCACACGAGAATGATGCCACCCCAGGGAGAGGCACCGCATGTGTCTCCTGGGTACCCACCCTCTCCTCCTTCCTTAGCAACAGTTTGTGCATTTGGCGCAGCAATGTGCTTAGCTACAGATGTTCACATCTGCACACCCCCAGGCTGCGACTGCCCAAGAGTCCCCAGTCCAGCCAGTGAGATGTGAGCCGAAATCTACTGGCCAGGGCTCTGGAAGCTGCTGTTCTCTCGATCGAAGGAAACCTGCTCAGCTGCTCACACCTCCTGTCCTTTACCCTTCTCCCATCCCCCAGCCTAGAATGTAATTAATGTCTGAGGGTCCTGCAGCCGTTTTGTGGCCATAAGGCTGAGAGCAGGAAGGTAAAGGGCCCTGGGTCCCTGTTCTTACTGTGGGCTGGCCCAGTGGCCCTGACTGCAGACCTCTGGACTTACTGCTTTGTGGAAAAATAGATAAATCTGAATTTGGATGAGTCACTTTGGTCAGGCTTCTGTGACATGCAGCTGAATGCCACCCCTGCCTGGTCCCCCACCTCACTGGAGCCTTTAATAAAGGAATACATTTAAGCCACCCTTCTCGCTCTGTGTGTGACAAAGCCTCAGGAAGTGAGAGTTAAAGCAGCTGTGTCCACCGCACTTGCACATGCACGGCCGCCTCTTCTCACAGATGGAAGGAGGAGAGATGGCCATGCTTAGCCTCGGGGGGCCCAGCTCACCCTGGGCTCCAAAGGAACCCAACCCTCATCACAGAAAAAAGCAGACTTGGTTTTTGACCTGGGAGTTCATAGAAAAATCAGTATGTTGCACTTGGAAGTACCTGTGTCAGAATCACCTGAGGAGGCTGTTGAAACACGGATTCCTGGGCTGCACCCAGACCATCCCAATCAAAATCCCTGGAGGTAGGAGGCAGGAATCTCATTTTAACAAGGCCCACCCCCTTCCCCAGGTGAATCCTATACCCTCTACAGTTTAAGATCCCCTGACCTGGTCCAATCTCTGTTCACATTTGGGAAAAGTGGGTCCTGATGTCCCCTCAGCTTCCACCATGTGGGCAACAAAATGAGTGCCCAGCCAAGACCCCGCTCCCTGCCCAGGCTCTGCTCCCAGCCCAGGCCCCACTCCCAGCCCAGGGCTTTTCTTGTCATGGCATTCCTTTGACCTTTCCCGGGAAAAGGCCACTCAATGGCTCCCCTTCCCCACTGAGCTCAGCTCAGCCCTGAACAAAACCAACATTAAACTGGCTGGAAAGAAAAGTGCCATCGCTGCAGTCCCTGGTAAAGTGCATCTGGGGCACAGGCCTCAGCGTGCAGCCCAGCACAGCTCCATGGAGCCAGCAACCACCTCCTTTCTGCACCCTGTGTGTGCACATATGAGTGTGCATGTGTCTGTGTGCTCACACGTGTATGTAGGTATATGAGACAGCAGACTAGCTCCCCTCCTAGCCCTCTGCACCTGCATGTGTGTATGCTTGTGTGCATGTGTGTGTTTGTGTGTGCATGTGTGTTTTTGTGTGTGCATATCTACATGAGACAGGCTAGCTCCTCCCCAGGCTCTCTTCACCTGAACGTGTGTGCATGTGTTCATGTGTGTGTGTGTGTGTGTGTGTGTGTGTGTGTGTGTGTGTGTGTGTGTGTGTGTGTGTGTGTGTGTATGTGTGCATGTGCAAGAGACAGCATGCTAGCTCCTCCTCAGGCCCTCTGCACGGAAGCAGGTGATGAAGCTGAAGTCACTTCAGGACATTCTGCTACTGAGCAGTTGGCAACGTCATCTCCACAGTCAGTTCTGCGTCTCTCCCAGCACTCAGCCCTGAGCTACAAATGTCACAGCCCTTGTCTTGCGGAAGCCACGTAAGAGCCCAAAGTGGCTGGTTCTGTGTCTCCACTTGACGAGGAGACTGAGGCTCAGGCTGGTGATTGTCTTGCCCGCATCCCTGCCAGTGTGCAGATGGGCTGGGGTTGAAACCCAGATGCCTCCCTTTCCTGCAGTAGGGGGTTGGCCATGGTCATGAGCACCCCTGTCTGCTGAGCTGTCGACGCATGACCTCCCATCCTCAGAATGGCCCTGTGGGGTCACTTACTAGCCCCTTTCAAGGACAAGAAGGCGAGGCGAGGCTCAGTGAGCCAACCCGAGGGGCCACAGAGCTGGACGCCACAGAGCCAAGGTGGAGCGCTTGTTGTCTCGGGGTCTGAGTCTTTCCCTCCATCAGGAATTACAGACGCAGGAGCCACAAGAGGAGGCATTGATGGGGGTGAAGGGTCCATCCAGGAAGAGGGACATGTGGGCAGACATGGGGGCAGGGGCTGCAGGGGGCTGGGGTGGGGTGGGAGAGCGGCTGGGCAGTGCCAGGCCACAGAAGGTCTTGCTGAATTCTGATCACAGCCCTGAGTGTCACGCAGCGAGCCTGGGCCCGTTATCATTCCTCCTATGGCCAATTTCTCTAACCCAATAGCAGGAGGAGGGAAAGGTTGTGCTTGCATCTGAGTTGGAGGGGAGAGTTGTCGGGAGGGAGCGTCGGGGGTAAAGGACAGGCGGAGCCAGGGCCAGGGCCGGGCAGGTGTGATGGGTGAGCCAGAGATGGCAGTGGCCGCACTGGTGACCAGGCCGGCACACCCCACCTTCTCCTCTCAGCAACCCCCAGGGTGCTTCTTCTTGGCTCCATCATGGAGGGAGAGGGGGAGGGGACCAGAGGCCAACATGAGCCCACCTCCCATGCCGCAGGAGGGAGCGGGTGTGAATTATCCTGAGCCATTGCATGAGGCAGCTGTGGCCCTGGCCCCGGAGTCTGTCACCAGAGCCATGTTGGAGCGGGTGTGATCACACTTCAGGAAATAGTCCCTGGAACCCAGATGGAGAGCAGACTGCAGCTTCCCTGGGAGCTCTGCCTTTGAAGAACCCAAAGCATCTCATGTTTTCACGTGAGGGCTAATTTATTAATTTAACAGGTATTTACTGCCTGTGGCTGGTGCTCCGCTGGTCCCTGTCCTCAGGGGGATCCCAGCCTCTGTCAAGGGTGCTGCGAGTCTTGGGAGAGGCGGCACAGGAGGTTATGGGGTCACAGCCACAGCCACATACAAACGCGTCAGCTCTGAACATGTGGCAGGTGCAGAGACTGTGTCTGTCTCACGACAGCACCAGCGAGTAGGGACTTTCGTGCCTCCACCCTCCACCCCAGCCCAAGGGGGCAGAAATCAGATGATGGCGGGATGATGACAGGAGGAAGGACTGCCCCTCCCCAGTCACGCAGGTAGACCGGCCTCCAAGTGGGTGGAGGGGAAACTTTTCAGGTTAAATCAGTGCTTAACAATTCAATTCAATTTAATTTAATGTTAAAACAACATTTAAAGTTTGTCAGTGTTATTTTTACTTGGAACAAGACATTCTGCTTTCTGAATCGAGGTTGTGTCTTTGACAAGGTAGGAAAAAGTGGGACTTGTTGTCACCTAAGAATGATGGGAAATCGGAGACTAGCCCAAGTTCATCCAGGGTAGGACTTCCCTACCGAGTACATTTTAAGGGAACCATCATCCCTTTAAAAGAGACAAGAATAAAGTACCCTGCTTGTGCGACATCTCGGTGACACAGGTGTGTGTGTGTGTGTGTCGAGAGGGAGGGGGGTCTTTAGCTGCTCTTTTTTTTTTTTCTTTTTCTGACCGGTAAGGGGATCGCAACCCTTGGTGTGGTGTCGTCCGCACTGCGCTCAGCCAGTGAGCCAACCGGCCATCCCTATATAGGATCCGAACCTGCGGCCTAAGCACTCCCAGCGCCGCACTCTCCCGAGTGAGCCACAGGGTCGGCCCTTTTAGCTGCTCTTTAGAGGATGGATTTAAGGGGGACCCGGAGCAAGGAGCTCAGTGCAGGGGCTGCTGTTCTTGTCTGGATGACGGATGGTGAGGTTGGGACGTGGTGGTGGCCAGCAGGGTGGGAGGATTCAAGGTTGAGTTTGCAGTTGGAAAGGCCAGATGTGAGAGGGGGAGGAGAAAAGGCGGGGTGACTCCAGCCCCTCCTGCTCAGGCAGCAGCGTGCCTGGAAGAGCCTTTCACAAGATGGGGTCCCACGGAGGAAGCAAGTGGGGGACAGATGCAGAGCTCAGGGGCTGCAGTGGCCCGAGGTGCTGCCGAGCTCTGCCGCTGGTGCCAGCCACTTCTACAGCTCCGGGGAGGGGTCTGGGCTGGGCGCGTGATCTGGAGGTCCCGAGGAAGGCAACTGCAGCCAGAGACGCAGAAAACCTCCTGGGGAACACTCGGAGCGGAGCAGAGAGGAGGCAGCAGAGCCCTCCGGGAAGGCAGTGCTCGGGGACAGGCAGAAGAGACAAAAAATGGGACCCCTGTCCCAGAGCTGGTGCCTCCAGTGTCCCCGGCAGCCCTGCAGCGAGGCTCACCCCTCTCAGCCCCACACAATCACCACTGGTGGAGACGCGTTTAGGCCCCGAGCCTCGTCTGGGGCAGCCCAGGCCTGGCCGCAGCCTCCCAACGCCCCTGCAGCACTCCACGTGGCTCGCATGTGACACAAGCCGGGCCGCAGCCCCCCGGGGTCACCAGAGAGCCTCCTGCCTCCTCCTCCGCCTCCCTCCAACTCCTCCCTCCTCCCCCCTCCTCTTCACCCCTCCTCCTTCCCCCTCCCCCTCCTCCCCCCTCCTCCCCCTCCTCCCACCCCCCTCCCTTCTCCCTCCTCCTCCTCCCTTCTCCCTCCTCCTCCTCCCTCCTCTCTCCTCCTCCTCCCTCCTCCTCCTCCTCCCCCTCCTCCTCCCCCCGCCTCCTCCCCCTCCACCTCCTCTCCCCTCCTCCCCCCTCCTCCCCCCCTCCTCCTCCTCCTCCTCCGTCCTCCTCCCCCCCCCTCCTCCTCCTCCTCCCTCCTCCTCCCCCCTCCTCCTCCTCCTCCTCCGTCCTCCTCCCCCCCCCCCCTCCTCCTCCTCCCTCCTCCTCCCCCCTCCTCCTCCCTCCTCCTCCCCCCTCCTCCTCCCCCTCATCCTCCTCCCCCCTCCTCCTCCTCCCCCTCCTCCCCCCTCCTCCCCCCTCCTCCTCCCTCCTCCCCCTCCTCCCCCTCCTCCTCCCTCCTCCTCCTCCCCCTCCTCCTCCCCCCTCCTCCTCCCCCTCCTCCTCCCTCCTCCTCCCCCCTCCTCCTCCCCCCTCCTCCTCCCTCCTCCTCCCCCCTCCTCCCCCCTCCTCCCACTCCTCCTCCTCCTCCCTCCTCCCTCCTCCTCCCTCCTCCCTCCTCCTCCCTCCTCCTCCTCCTCCTCCCTCCTCCTCCTCCTCCTCCCTCCTCCTCCTCCTCCTCCCTCCTCCTCCTCCTCTTTCCCCTTCCTCCTCCCTCCTCCCCCCTCCTCTCCCCTCCTCCTACCCCCTCCTCCCCCCTCCTCCGCCTCCTCCTCCTCCTCCTCCTACTCCCTCCTCCTCCTCCTCCTCCTCCCTCCTCCTCCTCCTCTTTCCCCTTCCTCCTCCCTCCTCCCCCCTCCTCTCCCCTCCTCCTCCTCTCCCCTCCTCCTCCTCTCCCCTCCTCCTTCCCCTCCTCCCCCCTCCTCCTCCTCCCCCCTCCTCCACCTCCTCCCCCCTCCTCCCCCCTCCTCCTCCTCCCCCCTCCTCCTCCCCCCTCCTCCCCCCTCCTCCTCCTCCCCCCTCCTCCTCCTCCTCCCTCCTCCTCCTCCTCCTCCCTCCTCCTCCCTCCTCCTCCTCCTCTTTCCCCTTCCTCCTCCCTCCTCCCCCTCCTCTCCCCTCCTCTTCCTCCCTCCTCCCCCGTCCTCCCTCCTTCCCCCTCCTCCCCCCTCTTCCCCCCTCCTCCCCCTTCCTGCCTCCGCCTCCTCCTCCTCCTCCCCCTCCTCCTCCCCCTCCTCCCCCTCCTCCTCCCTCCTCCTCTTCCTCCTTCTCCCTCCTCCTCCTCCCTCCTCCCTCCCCCCCTCCCCCCTCCTCCTCCTCTTCTCCTCCTTCCTCCTCCTCCCCCTCCTCCTCCCCGCTCCTCCCTCCTCCTCCCCCCTCCTCCCCCTCCCCCCTCCTCCCTCCTCCTCCCCGTCCTCCCTCCTCCTCTTCCTTCTCCTCCTCCACCCTCCTCCCTCCTCCTCCCCCCCTCCTCTCCCCTCCTCTCTCCTCCTCCCTCCTCCCTCCTCCTTCATCCTCCTCCTTCCTCCTCCTCCATCCTCCTCCCTCCTCCCCCCTCCTCCCCCTCCCCCTCCTCCCCCCTCCTCCCCCTCCCCCCTCCTCCCTTCTCCTCCCCCTCCTCCTCCTCCTCCTCCATCCTCCTCCTCCTCCTCCTCCATCCTCCTCCTCCTCCTCCTCCATCCTCCTCCTCCTCCTCCTCCATCCTCCTCCTCCTCCTCCTCCTCCATCCTCCTCCCTCCTCCCCCCTCCTCCCCCTCCTCCCTCCTCCTCCCCCTCCTCCCTCCTCCTCCCCCTCCTCCCTCCTCCTCCCCCCTTCTTCCTCCTCCTCCCTCCTCCCTCTTCCTCCATCCTCCTCCTTCCTCCTCCTCCCTCCTCCCCCCTCCTCCTCCATCCTCCTCCCTCCTCCTCCTCCTCCTTCCCCCTCCTCTCCCCTCCTCCCTCCTCCCTCCTTTTCCCTCGTCCTCCTCCCTCCTCCTCCCTGCTCCCTCCTCCTCCTCCTCCATCCTCCTCCCTCGTCCTCCTCCCTCCTCCTCCCCCCTCCTCCCTCCTCCCTCTTCCCTCCTCCCTCCTCCCTCCACCCTCTGCCCTCCATCTACTTACACAAAGCTCTTTGAGATTCAAAGGGGCATCAGCTCTAGAGCTGGAAGAAGGGGAGGGCCACCCTAATGGGGACCCTTTTTTATGGGAGAAGCATGGTGACACTGTGCGGGGAACAGGGGCTTGGCCGAGGCTGTGGCGGGTGTGGGCAGAGCCAGGGCTGGCCCCACAGTCCCTGGAATCTTGGTCCAGGGTTTGCTGCATTGAAGCCCTTGTGTCTTCCTCCAGGCTGGGGCTTCCTGGCAGTTCTAGACATGGGACAGGTGAGCGGCAGGAATGCATGGAGATGCATCTTGTACCCGGCCCCATGGAGTCTGAGTAACCATCGGCTGTGCAGAGTGAGAACTTCCTCCACACTGAAGAGTCCCATGCTGTGCCCACTCCTGGGCCACCTGCTCCCTCTTCCTGGCCACGAGCTCAAGCGCTGGCCCCTCACAGCAGCCTCCTAAGTGCTCACTGTCCTCCCCTGTGGAGCCAGCCCCTGCCATCCCCGTGCACACACACCGATGCCTGCATATCTTGCTTTTTTTTTTTTTTTTTTTTTTTTTGTGACTGGTAAGGGGATCGTAACCCCTGGCTTGGTGTCGCCTGCACCGCGCTCAGCCAGTGAGTGCACCAGCCATCCCTATATAGGATCCGAACCCGCAGCCTTGGCGCTCCCAGTGCCGCACTCTCCCGAGTGAGCCACGGGGTCGGCCCCTGCATATCCTGCTTTTCATCTCCTGTACCCTCGTGCTCCTAGAGGCTGGAATGCGGTGTGTTTCCCACTTTACCTACAGGTCCAGCTGGACTCAGCACTTCTGGTCTCTAAAGACCTGCAGTAGGTGGAATAACAGCCCTCAAAGACGTCCCTGCATCTGTGAATGTGCGAGCTCACATGGCAGCAGGAGTTGTGGTTGCAGTTGGAGTTAGGTTGCCAGTCAGCTGACCTTGGAGTAGGAAGATCATCGCAATTAGACTGGCGGGTCCAATGTCATCACAGGGTACTCTAGATGGAGGAGGGAGGCAGGAGAGAGCCAGTGGGAGATGTGGCCATGGGAGCCAGGCAAGGGTGCCAAGAGACACGGGAGGACACACAAAAATGAAGGAAGGGGCCAGAAGCCGAGGAGTGTGTGCGGCCTCCTGCTGCTGGCAGAGACTCGGAAAGGGACTGTCCCCTGGATATCCTGAGGGAGCCAGCCCTGCCCACACCTTGACTGTAGCCCAGAGAGACGCATGCTGAACTTCCGACCTACAGAAGTGTCAGATGATAAATTGGTGCTGTTTTAGGCCACTAAGTCTGTGGTGGTTTGATGCAGCAGCCACAGGAAACTCACCCCCCTCTTCTCCCCAATCCCTTCATGACGAGTGCCCCACAGCGTGGCCCTCGACCCCCTTCTTTTCTCATCCATCCTTTTTTCTCAGTCTCAGTGCAGTGCATCCAGAACCAAACCAGTGCCCCTCTAGCCCACGCCTGCACCAACCACAGCCCCCCATCCCAGCTGATGGCAACCATGCTATATAGGTGGCTGCGGTCAAAAGCCAATCAGCTGCCCAGAACCTTCTTTTCTTCTCAATCTCAGCACCCAGCCTGCAGCTGCTGTGTCCACGCAGGCTTGCCCGCCCCGCCTTCCTCCCTGGTCCTGGGTGAGGACTCCACTCTCCTGCCCTCGACGTGTGCATGCCACACTGACACAGCTGGATGGGTGCCTGGCACGCAGTAGGGACTGCCTACCTCACTCCCACATAGAGACCTGCCCTCTCCAGCAGCTATCACGTGGCCACATTGAGAGGAAGACGATGTCACCCTCTTGGCTGTTGCGGTGGCCATTCTGAATGCATTTTGAGCCCCCAAGCGCATAAACATATGTGTCCATCAGGTCCTCAGTCTTGGGAAGAGCAAGGCTCTGCACCCCAGGGACCTGGTCCCTACCCTGGCCCTGCTCTTTTGGCCCAACTTCAAGCCTTGATCCCTCCTCCAGGGAACAGGAGCAGCAGCAGCCACCAGGCGGGCACTCAGGATGGCCGAGACGGAGGGCTCTCAGCAACAGCACTGCTGCTCTCGTGCTGCCCCAACGCCTGCTCTGTCACCCGCCATGCGGAGACCCCCTGCTTTGCTCAGTGTCTCGCCAGAGGCCAGGTGGGCAGGTGAACACCTGGGTAGCAGGCCTGGCCTGGCCAGACAAGGCAGCTGTCGCATGGTCAGCAGGCCAGCTGGCGTGGGACCCTCGGAGGCCCAGCACAGCCCTGACGCACAGCCCTCTGTCCCAGGCTCGCAGCAGGCAGGCGGCACACCTGTCAAGGAGGGCGGTGTGGATGGCAGCTCCTCAGGTACAGAGCCAGTGCCTCTCTCTCCTCTCTGCCTGTGAGAGTTGAGTGTCTGTCCCCATTAGTCTCTGAGAGGAAGCTCCGAGGGCTGATGTCATTAAGCCCCGTGTCTGGTTGCCATAGTGTCCCTGCTAGCACCAGTGTCCATCAGCCAGCAGAAGTGGGTCGCTCACTCGCCTCCTCCTCCGTCCTGAACTTCTGTTAAATTATGATGAGTCAGATCCGAGGGGACGCCTGGGCCGCTTCCTAGGGGCCCATTGTCAGAATGAGCCACTGTCCCGAGGAAGGGGCTCTGCCTGCTGCTTGTCACCTCTGGGTGCCGATGTGTCTCTGTGTTCCATGGTCTGCCTGCAGTTTCCACAGTGGAGGACCGGGTGTCTGCACACAGTCACAGGAAGTCCAGAGGAAGCCTCACCTCTGTGTTCCCCTGTGCTGTCTGACGGGGCCACGCTGGGCTAGGCGGACGAGGGAGGTCCATGCACCTGCTGGTGACTGAGGCCCAGTGCAGTCTGTAAGCACCCCATGTGGCAGCGATCTCAATTTGCCTGGGGTGGGGGCCCTGCAGGGACCCTGCTGTCCAACTGCACCTCACTTAAGATTGCACGGAGCAAACCTCAAAGCAGGAGCGTCCACCTGCAGTAGGCTCGGCGGGCTATTGATGGTGGGGGGGCACTGAACTCCTCAGAAATGCTAGAAAATGGGAAGGAAAAAAGCACCAAGTTTGTAACAATTGGCTACAGCAGCCACAGGAAACTAACACACACCCATACACAAAATTGTGGGTGACTCTCAGGAGCTCCCTGAGCCCTAGAGACCATCTGCAGTGAGAGGTGAGGGGCTGCCCAGAGCTCTGGGGGTCCTGATAGGTGCACTTTCATGGTTTGCCGTTTTGGGCATCTCTGGTCTCTGTAGGTTGAAAATGCTGGCCTGGGGGTAGCAAGATGAAATCAGAGCTCAGGAAGAATTCTAGGAAGCGGAGGAGAGAAAGGCCTGTGCCAGGGGGATCAGGAAGGTGTGTGGAGTCCGGGGCCCCACAACCCTGCCATCTCCTGGCTGTGCCATCTCAGGTGACAGTCAATGATATCACAGTTTACCAAGGGCTGATGGTAGGGCAGACGGTCTGGCCCCAGCAGTGACTCTCCCTTGTGATGCTCTTAGGAAAGACAGCTCCCCACAGCCTCGTAACGTACGCTATCTGCTTCTGTGGGATTGCTTGCTTAACCTAAGTAACTCCATTTGACCCCGTCTGACCTGCAGACTACCCCCCTTCTGCATGAGAAACCGTCGACCTTCTTATAGAAACAAAAAACCATTGCATAGAAACAGGAGCCATACATGGTGAACTATTACACGGGAACAGGAGCCACACACGGTGAACTATTACATGGGAACATCCACAATGAAAACTTGTGTGCTCGATTGCTCGAACGGCTCATTCTTGGCCTCTGTGTCCTACCTCCCTAGCTTGCTCTGTGCACCTGGACAAACCCGTGTGCCAACGGGATGTGGTTTTTGCCTTTTAAAAACCCCACAAGACCAAGGCCCGATGCCGCTCTTCCTTGGTTGCTCCTTGGGAGACAGTCGCTGGCCAGCTGGAGTGAATCAACTGCCCTTTTCTGCACGAGTGGCGTGTAAGTGCATTTCTTGTGGGAGGGGGCCTCACAGCACATATTCCAAGGTGGGTGGGTGAGTGCCCCTCAGAGATCTGGAAAGGGCTTTCCCGGCAGAGGAGCCTCCAGCTCAAAACCTTACGGCAGGAAGGAGCTTTGATGGACAAAAAGCCAGAGGGGGCGGGCAGGAGCGTGAGGGCGATACAGAGGCTGGGACGGTGACCGCAGGGGCGTCAAGCCCGGTGGGCAGCAGGGAGGGGCGGCCGTCGTGTGCAGTTGCGGATGGTGCAGAACAGACGACGGGTGGCTGGGAGGGGAGACGGGACCTGCCGGGAGGCACTTGTTTCAAGTTCAGAAGATGAAGGTGGTTTAGATGAAGGAGGAACTAATGCAGGTGGAGGGATCTGGACAGATCTGGAATGTGCATTGTGCTGGGTGGGTGCTGGGGAGAAGAGAGCAGAGCCGACAGCACCTCCTGGGTTCCGGTCTGAGCAGCTGGAGGGGGAGGTGGCGTGTCGTGAGCAGGAAGGTGTGGGGTGTTGGGCGTGAGACCTCGGGGGTCCTGCCTGGACATGCCAAGTGGACATTTCTTTAGACATCCATGTACAGATGTCAAGAGGGCGGCTCTCGGTTTAGAAGAGCAGGGGCATCCTCAGGGAAGGCCATCCGGACCAGCCCATGGTTGGGGACATTCCTGCAGGCCACCAGAAGGAAGACCCAGGAGGAGTGCCTTCCCTGCCATTCCAACAGTGCTCACTCAGCGTCCCAGGGCAGACCTCTGGGTCCTGGTCGGAGCCAGGGGACCTGATATGGCTTTTCCATCCAGGCAGAAGGTGGGATCAGCCACACCGTCAACCCTCCAGGCCTTGGCAACCTCCGTCCCTCCAGAGCCAGGGAATTGCATCAGCCTGGGCTCAAACGCCACCAGGCGTGCCCCGCACCTGCGGTTCTCTCCCTGAGGCCTCCAGCTCGTGTCTCCTCCACGTGCAGTTTTGGCTCTGACTGTCCTCCCACCCTGCTGGCAAATCCTTGGGAGCCAGGGAGGTCGGCCTCCTTGTTATGACCCTGGGACACTAACAGGGTGGGGAGGAGGCATGGGCTGGAGCGCTGGGGAAACACAAGATGCACAGTTTCCGAATAAACACCCCGCACACTCACCTCAGGTCCCCCGGCTCGGGGCCCAGCGGCTGAACTGTCCTCTGTGGTCACGAGTGCAGGGCCGGCTCACCTGCACCCACCCGGCTGTGGACAGTGACGGGGCGTGGGCTGCCTTCTGCTCCCCGGGCTGTCTGTGTTTCTGGATTTCCTTCTCGATCACACAGACAGGAATCCTCCCCTTTGCTGAACAAGAGACTTGTGTAGGGGCATGAGCTCAAGAGACTTGAGCATGGATTTGGTGGAGTGAAAAACACCCACAACACGTTTCAGTTAATTAATAAGAGAGATCTTATGCACTCTGGGTACCCAAGTCTGTGCCAGGCTCAGGGGTGCTCAGGAAGAATGACAGACTCCCGAGGCCCTGTTTAGGAGGCTCAGGGAATATTCACGTGATGACATGAAGAGAATCTGGTGTCAATTGTACCAGTAGGAGTATGTGGGGCATGGGAGGCTGGAAAAGGGAGTGAGCAGGGGAGTTACTTGCTATGGGTGCCCTGTGTCCCCCATAAGCCGTATGTGTGAGTCCTAACCCCTGTCCCTCAGAGTGTGATCTTATTAGGAAATAGGGTTGCTGCACATGTAACTAGCTAAGATGAGGTAGGGTGGGCCCCTGACCCAATATGACTAGTGTCCTTACAAAAAAGGGAAGTTCGGACACAGAGACAGACACACCCAAGGAGAACTTCACGTGGAGATGGAGAGATGGGCTGATGCTCCCATAAGCCAAGGAACACCAAAGATCCCAGAGAACCACCAGAAGCTAGGAGAGAGGCCTGAAACAGATTCTCCTGCACAGTCTCAGAACAAACGCACCCTGCTGACACCCTGATCTTGGACTTCTGGACTCCAGAACTGTGAGAAGATAAATTTTTGTAGTTTAAGCCACCAAGTCTGTAGTGCTTTGTTATGGCAGCAAAGAGGTGCAGAGCTATTTACAATGGAAGGGCGCTCAGAGGCTAGAGGTTCTGACCTTGGCTGCCGGGAGAGCTGTTTGTCCTCATGCAAAACCCAGCTTTGACATCACTTCCTCCTTCCGCGAACAGTGATAGGGCCTCTACAATGTGCCAGAGTCCTAGACTCTGGGGACCTGGCGGAGAAGAAATGCAGTCTCTGCCCTCACAGCTATAACTGAGTGAGCAGAGACAACACACAAATAAGCAGGTGACAGGTCCAGATGAGAAATATGCTGCGTGAAGAATCAGGCAAGTTAAGGGGACACAGAGGGTGATGCTGTTTTGGACAGGGGCCTGGGAAGGCTTTTCTCCTACGGTGACATTGAGTGGAGGCCGAAGGGTTAAGCCTGGACTATATTTGGGAGAAGAGTCTTCTGTGTGTTCATTCATTAGCTTACTCATTAATTCATACATTCAACAATTTGTTTCTACTAAGTGTTGGGGGCATGGTTTTAGGCCCTGAAGATACATCAGCAAACAACAGACAGAAGAAGTCTCAGCCCTAGAGGAGGAAAATCAACAGTGAACAGGTACATAAGTGAACATCTTGAGTGTGTGTCAGGTGGTGATAAGTCCCATGGAGAATAATGCAGCAGCAGAGGGGGACGAGGCCAGGAGCAAGAGTCTCCACTGAACGGTCAGTGAGGCCGAACGGAGAGGATGCCTCTGGGCATCTCAGCACCATTTAATCATGCATCCACCATCCAGCCACCATCCATCTACCAATCTATCCATCCATTCATGCATTCATCCATTTATTAATCCATGGATCCATCCATCCAGCCACCCATCCATCCACCCACCCATCCATCTACCAATCTATCCATCCATTCATCCATCCAACCATTTATCAATCTGTGCATCTATCCATCCATCCATATATCCATCCATCTATCCACTCACCCATCCATCCATCCATCAGTCTGTCCATTCATCCATCCATCCATTCATCAATCCATGCACCGATGCACCCATCCATCCATCCATCCATCCATCCATCCATTTACCTACCCATTCGTCCACCCGTCCGCCCTCACACACATCCATTCATCCACCCATCCATCCATCCATCCATCTATCCACTCACCCATCCATCCATCCATCAGTCTGTCCATTCATCCATCCATCCATTCATCAATCCATGCACCGATGCACCCATCCATCCATCCATCCATCCATCCACCTACCCATTCGTCCACCTGTCCACCCTCACACACATCCATTCATCCACCCATCCATCCATCCATCCATCTATCCATCCACCCACCCATTCATTCATCATTTCAGGGAATGAATATTTTGAGTCCTGAGCAGACATGCCACAAGTGTTGGGACATATCAGTGACCACTGCGGAGCTGGTACTGCTGATTCTGGTGGGGGAAGGAGATGATAAGGTGATGAAATGATCACAAGTGAGAAAAGACTGGCCCAGGACCATGGTGAGGGGTTCAAGCGGGGCACACATGCTTCTGTGGGTGCCTGGATCACTGGCCCTGAACCCATTAGTCACTCTTCTGCCTCCATGCTGCAGACCAGGAGCTCCTGGGAGCCGGGGACCAAGCTCTCTTCATCTCAGACCCCTTCACCAACACCAGCATTACACAGTTGATTTGCATTGTTGAGCTGGCTCCAGCTGGGCCTGGAGGGTGAGTTAGATGGGGACTGACAGGGAAGCCAGGGCAGGGCAGGGCATTCTGAGCAGGGGCACCAGCCTGAGCAAAGGTAGGAGGAAGAGGCAATGCACACGGTGGGGGAGGGAGGGCCAGGCCGGGGCATGGCAAGGAGGCAGCTGTGGTGTGGGACGCAGATGGGGCCCAGGAGGCCTGCGCTTCCAGGCTGCAGAGGCAGGTGGCGAGAGGAAGCACCGTGGGTGCTGAGTTGGTGAAGGGGGTCCCCAGGCAGCACGAGGTGGGTAGGAGGCACACAGAACGCCTCCAGGGAGAGAGACACCCCATCCCTTGGCAGCATCTCAGTGCCTCGGTGTCCCCCATCGACGCACAACAAGCTGCTCCCTTCCAGGAGATGCGACCAGGGAGGTGAGGACATGCAGGATAATAGATGCGAAGGCTCTTTCACTGCCGGAGGCCCCCGGCTTGTGGCTGTCACTCGGCCTCTGAGAAGTGCCCTTTGTTGGACTCATCTGTTCTGGAGGTAGGCTACTCTGGGTGACGAGAGGGATGCTCCCACGTGCTGCCTTCTGTTGTCCCAGCCATGCTGGGCGAGCGCGGGCACGGGGGGTGGGGAGCGCACGGCGGGGCGGGGCTGACCCTCTGCAGGTCTTGGTCCTGCTCTGAAGCCCGACAGCAGCGACGCTTCACACCCTTCCCACTGCTAACAACGCGAAGCTCGGTGGGAACTGCCACCAGGCTTCTCAAGCACTTCCTGAGGTAACAGGATAATTCATAGAAAGATCCGGAAGCGTGAAGGAGAATGGGGGGGAGGGGCGCCCCTCCTTCCCCTGCCCTCTTGCTGGGCCTGCCCATGGCTGTCGTAAGCCCCGCCTGACCTCTAGGGCTCACAGGCACGGAAAGGGCTCCCTGGTGAGGCAGGGTGGGTGATGAGACGCCTGCCCCAGGCACGGGAGACCCGGTTCTCGTCTTGATCTTGTGGGTGACCAGCCCGTGACCACAAGGGAGGCCCGTCACCCTGGCCTCTGTCCACTCATCTGCAAAGCAACCTCTTCCCTTCGGGAGCATGCTGAGGGCCCAGAGTGCCACGGGAATGCAAACACCATGAGCCACAGATGCAACTCCATCTTCAAGTAGAAAGCACACCACTACTGGGGGAATACGGGAGCAAGTACACACACACTTGCACGGACACACACACACGTGCACACGTGTACACACATGCACGGACACACACACACGCACACATGTACACACATGCACGGACACACGTGCACACACATGCATGCATACACGGATTCACATGCATGCACACACATCACACACATGCATGCAGAGACACACGTGCACACACATATACAGATGCACACATACACACGGATACATATGCACCATGCATGTACACATGAAACACACACACTGCATTCCGTCCTCACTCCCTCCCATGTTTCAGTTCCCACATTGCCTGATGCCAGAAGGCCCTTGGCAATAATGCAAGCTGTGCGTCTCAGACTGGGGCAAGAGTACTCAGCGCTGGGCAGCCTGTGCCAATGATAAACACTGCACACTGTCCAATGATGTCCATCTTACTCAGGGATCTGCAGGGGAGGAGGTGGAAACACTGCGTTACTGCTAAAACAGATACAGATCTACTGTGGACTAGACTAGAGCATACACCACCAACATCTCGAGACAACAAGTGAGGTTTCAAAAAGCACACCTGAGCCCAGGGCTGGCCACTTCAGGCCACATTTCTGGGAAGATGCAGCCTCCCCTACCATTAGGGGCTTTGGTGGAAAAGCCTGAGAACTGCAACCTGGCCACAGTCTCCAGTTTTAGAGGGGAAAACTGAGGCCCAGAGTCACACAGCAGGTGAGAGGTTTGCCCAGGCCCTGACCTGGGGGTTCCCAGTCCACAGGGTCCCTGACACTGCAAGGTTACTCATCCCACCCCTAACCCCTATGTTCTTGTGATGAGTGGTGTGGAAGGCACAAGGGATCACACTGCAGCCTCCTGTCCAGACGGGAAGCCCCATGGCCCCATGGAGCAGCCGAGCACAGAAAGGACGTTTCAGCAGTGAGAGGCCAATCAGCTCTGGGTGGAGCCTGCATGTCAGACAGAGCAGACACAGACAGCCGCCTGCCCCGACTCATGGGAGACAGGCCTGGGAGTGAAGTGCAGCCTGGTGCCTCCTGCCAGGGTCATCTCGGGTTCTGGCCATCACAGAGTCATGATGCGGGCCGGGTCCTATCTCAGTTGCATTTGACAAACACATACTGAGCCTCTGCTGCATGCTGGACCCTGGGCCAGGAGCCTGCGAGTGGGACAGATGAGGTCAACAAGAGAGACTGCAACATACGATTATGGGTATGATGAGTGCCACGAAGGGGCAGCCCGTGCTGGGACCATGTGGCGGGGACTGGGAAGCCTAGGTAGACAGCTGCTCACCCCCATCCTCCTATTCCTCCCCAGTTACAGAATCCCTGGTTTTTCTGGCTGGGATCATGACACCCAGTATAAAGACTACATTTCCCAGCCTCCTTTGCAGTAACATGAGGTCATGTGACTTGGTATTGACCAGTGGGATGAAGGGAGTGTCATAAGACAATGGGAAGCATTCCTAAAAGGCAGTGGGTGGGTATCCTGTGGCCCCTTTCTTCTTTGTCCCCTTCTCATCCTGCTGCCTGCAACGGAGATGGGACGGCTTGAGCTCTAGTCACCATCCTGAGCCATGAAGACAAGGCCACACCCTAGGGATGGCAGAGCGGAGGCTGGAAAGCTGCGTCCTGGGTCCTGGTAGCTGGGCTGCCAGCCTGTCCCTGGGCTGGCCCCACCAAGTCGAATCCTCCTGGAGAGAGGCTCACCTGACACCTGGAGGACGAGGAGGAGGTGGGCGGCCTGGAGTGGAGAAAGCCTTCCCAGCCGGATGCTCAGCAGCGTGGGGAGGACAGCAGGGGAGGAACGAAGCTGAGGGCTTGCTGGGAACGCAGAGGCCTTGCCTCCTCCTTGCAGAGACACCCTCAGGAAAGGATTCCACACCGGGCCCGAACCTGCCCGAGGCGTCGACCTAAGTCCTACACGATCCCCCCGCCCCAAAGCCGAATAGGAGGTTCTGTCCCCGGAGCAGGGCCTTCAGAGAGGGCCACGGAGAAGTCACGGAAGGTTTTTTCCACTGCGTCCCCCTGCACTGGCCTCTCCCTCCCCGAGAGTTCCTTAATTAGCTCTCTGTTTTCCAAGCTGGTGAAGCGTGACTCAGCACTTTCCGAGGAGGTCTAAATTTGTCCCTAACCCTCCAGGTACCTTTCAGCCCAATCTTTCAGGAAATTAGATTGTGGGGTTGGAAAAGGAATTAGAGGGTGATTTCCAGCACCCTCTGGCTCCCCAGCAGGCAGGGTGATGGCAGGTCGCTGTCCACAGACTTGGCCCCGGCCTGGCTCCCCCGGGGGCCTGGTCACAGATGGCCTGAGGTCCCCTCCCTATTTCTCCCGCCTCCTCCCTCCCTCTGTGCCTCCAATGGGAGCCTCAGTCCCCAGCTGCTGGAGTTAAAAACAAGGTCGTCATCCTCACGCTATCCATCGATCTCATCTCAGGGCTGAGAGCCCTGGGGAGCTCTGCCTGGGCCGTCAGGGATGTCAAGGGCAGCCGTCTGCCCCGTCCTCACTGGGACTTCACCAAAGAGTCACCGAGGCCCTTGCAGTGCACCTTGTCATCTGCAGGTGGCTGAGGTCTCTGACTCATGGAGGACTCTGGACTTGCCTCCTTGGTAGGGGTCGGAGGCCGTGAACTGCCTCCCTGCCCCCACCTCCTTCCTGCCTTCTCCCCCTTCTCCCCCTTCCTCCATCTTTCCCCCCTCCCGCTCCTCCTCTGTTGCTCCCTCCCCTCCCCACCCCTCCCCTCCCCACTCCCCTCCCCTCTCTGTGCCAGGCCTTGTGCTGGGGACTGGGCAACCCAGTGCCCCCCCAACCCGTGGGTCTCAGCAGGAAGCCAAGCACTTCGGTGAGATGACACGCTGTGACTCAGAGGTGGAGGGGCTCTGGGGCACGTGGGGAGAAGCCGTTCACACACTGTGGGTCCACCTGTCCACTACCACCAGCCCCCTGGACTCAGCAGCCAACAAACTCCACCAGGCCCTGGCATGGGTTGTTTAGAGTGATGTGGCCCAAGGTTTGGCAGGATGATGAGGGAGACTTCAAGAGCTGGACCTGCCCCCATGTCCCCTCCCCCTGCCTCACCCCTGCACAGGGAAACCGCCCACTCTTCCAGCACACCTGGAGGAAGTGGGTGTGGCTCTGGGGGCCCAGGCTTCCTCCTTTGGGGAGGAGCCAAAGGCAGGTGTCTGCACCTTGGCGTTTCTGTGTCTCTGGACAGAACCCTCTATTCCTACTTCTCTCCCCTTCCCTCCACTCCTTTGCAGCCTGCCACCAGGCCCCAGTGGACAGTGGGTGGGCGCTGGCGCTGCCCAGAGGAAGCCTGCCTACACTCCCTGTGGCTGCGAATTACGTGTTACACAGCTCGGGGCTTAAAACAACACCCGTCTTTCTCCTACAGTTCTGGAGGTCAGACGTCTGAAATCAAGGTGTCAGCAGGCTGGCTCCTTGTGGAGCCTCTAGGGAACAGCTCTTCCTTTCTTTCCAGCTTCTCGAGGCCACTCGCACTCCTTGGCTTGTGGCCCCTTCCTCTCGGGCCTCCATCTCTGTCCTCACATCTTGCGTCTGACACCCATCCTCCTGACTGCACGGGCTCTTGTGAGGACCTTGGGCCACCCAGATAATCCAACACAATATTCTCACTCCAAGTCCTTGATTTCATCACTTCTGCAAAGTCTCTTGACATGTAAGGTGGCATATGCACAGATTCCGCAGATTAGGACGTGGACATCTCTGGGGGGCTATTATTCTGCCTACCACAGAGTCACAGGCCCGTGTGTGACCCAGCCTGACCCCCACTGCCCCAGATCCCTCCCGAGAACAGCCCCGTGGAGCCCTCGAGTGAGACCCACCCGGCCGAGGCTCCATGGAGGGGCTGATCTCATTAAGGTGCCACCACCAGCTGCCGCCAGATGAACTGTAGTGCGACGTTCTTTCATTACTGGCTGCAAAACATAATTATGGATGTAGAATAAATTACATGTTAACATGGGTGATTACGCCCTGCTTCTCCCGCCATCATTAAGCAACTAAATAATATGGCCAGATGCTCTGGAACAGGCTGCAGATTGCAGCACGGCTAAAGCCGTGATGAAGGACACAGCACACAGCGACAGGAGCCGGCTCAGTGCTGCCCTAGTCAGACCCCCGGGGCGCGCCCAGCCCGCCTCCCCTGCTCCATTCACCTGGCTGTCTTGTTGAGGTCCTCCGTCAGGGCCCGGCTTGGCACTGTCCAGGTCAGGACTGCACCCCTTCCTCCCCTCCCTGTCCCCACCCCGTCCCTCCTTTGCCTTGGTTCGGTTTCCTGAGAAACCGCTGTTTGCTCTTTGTCCACTCGGCTTGGGCCTGGCTGCTGCTGTGGGTCCCTGGCGTGATCTGCTCCACGCCAGCCGCAGGCCCGCTCCCCACCTTCTCGGTTGGTCCGGAGGGAAGACCCCACTTCTGGCTCTGGCTCAGCCTGTTCCAGTTTGCATGTAACGAGTCACTTAATTTTGGTTTTCTGAGGTGGAAACGGGAGCGATGATCCCAGGCAGCCTGTTTCACAGTCACTCCCTGTCAGCCCCGGACCTGACTTCTTAAAAAGGCCAGCGTGACCTCTCCTCTGCCCAGAGCCTCCCGTGGTGCCCACTGCCCTCTGGTTGGGGTCCAGACGCTTAAAGCTCTGGATGAGGTGGTACTTGGTGGCAGCCAGTCACAAGCATGAGGGTAATGGGGTCCGTGGCAGCAGCCGGTGAGGATGCTGTCACCCCAGACGGCCCCACAACAGGCTGGCTTGTGCTGCAAGAAAGTCACTTGCTCACTGGACAAAGTGTTTACCCATTTATCCACTTTATAGGTGCCGAGTTGGAACTAGCCCCAGCTGGTCCCCTCCTTTTATGAAGTAATTAAGGGATGGCGGCCTGGCAGGGCCACAGTGCTGGTGTGAGCAGCACACATTGCTGCAGGCATGAGCAAGACACGATCTGAAGGCGGGCTCTGAGGAAGGCTGGGCGCCACATCGGGCAGCGATCTGATCCTTGTAGCCCTGCAGACCTAGGCGAGCCTCTCTATTTGGTTAACAAAGACTGGAGCTCAGAGAAGGTAAGTCACCTTCCCAAGGTCACCCAGCATTACACCTGACCTCTCTGAGGCCAAAGCCAGTGTTTCCCAGGTATGGCCCAAAGTACGCAGAGGTGTGTTTCTTATTTTAATAACTGTGGCATGTCATTTCCCATGTCCTGCTTCCTCAGTGTCCAGGAAACCACAATCTCCCAGCCCCCCTTGCAATCAGGCCGGGGTTACTTACGACTCCAGCCAATGAAACGCAGACAGAGCCTTCCCCTCCTGGGAAGGCCCTGGAGGCTGCAGATGGAGATGCCTGGATTCCTGCTGCACCACATGGAAGCGAGAGGAGAGGAGGAGACCAGGGAGCATTATTAATCTGCTGACATTCATTGTAAAGTACCTGAAAAAATGTCTGAAAAATTATAGCCTACCCATCAAACCATGGGGTCAGAGATACTGAGGCTACAAAGTGGGCTGTCTTTCTAAAACTTTTGAGTAAATGGCAGCACAGGTGGTCCCTGGAAGTGGTGAGTGTCTGGAAGGTGGGTGGCTGTGACTGAAGGTGGAAGGCCACCACCAGGCCCTGCTGCTTCCCCGTCAGAGGTGGAAATCTCCCCGGACACTGAGGCTTGGGACCAACCCGGGCTGTCAGTCTTTGCCTTTTCCACAGCAGGTGCCTTCTAGAAAACCCAATCTCCCCTCCCAGGGCTTCTGTCCCGTGCCCTCTGGCAGCCTTGGGGACATTTGGGCTGACTTCTCTACCAATTTAGAAGTCAACCATTTTATATCCAGAAAGGGAGAACAAGGCTTCTCCGAAACTCATCTTCCTGATTTATAAAGTCAGCGAATTCCAAGAAACTCGCTGTGGCCAGTGTTTTATGTTGCCCTTTTAGATGCACAGTCCATTTTAGGACTTGTTTAAGAGAGTGACAGGAAAATGCATGCTTTTCCACACGTAGGAAAATTGACAAGCCCCGTGTCCCCAATCAATAAAATCATATTCTGCTGACTTTGAGAAGGAGGCTGAAATGTCATCTTGGGGGTGTGCACTCTATGGAGAAACAGGCAGGGCAGTCCGGAGCTGGAGAGATCTCTGGGCCGTGCTGCTGATGTATTGAAAAACGATCTGGCACTGTGCAGAAACAGATGGCCCAGGGCTGGGGCCGCTGCCTCTCCGAGCAGTGCCTGGGAAATCACCCCAACTCAGCTACCGGCACCCGCTCCCCGGGGCAGCCGCAGCCTCGCAGACTGCCCTTGAATGAAACTCAGTAGGCAGAGGCTGCTGAGGGACACAGATGTACACACCACGGGGGCTGGGAGGGGCCGGAGGACATCCAATCAGCCCCTCCCTTCATACAACGCGCAAATCCTCTCAATGCCCACCGAGTGATTTCCTTGCCTCGGCTTGCATACCACCAGCGATGGGAGGCTCACCACTGGGGGATACCTCCTTCCTGTGCCTTCCTCCTCGGTGCCTGCACGTCCTGAGGCTGGTGGAGTAAGACTAATCCTGCCTCTGCAGAGTGGAGGCTGAGACTGAGACCAAGCAGTGGGGGCAGCCCAGCGCCTCCTGGGGGGCCTGTCTTGGCAGGACATTGGTCTCAGCTGCCTCCTGATGCCTCCTCCTGATCCCAGGCCTGTGCCTTGGGCCCCTTTCCCAGGCAGGCCAGCTTCTGACTCTGCATTTGCCCTGCCCTGGCCTTCCTCCCAGCTTCTGCTTACTCCGTTCCCTCCCCTCCTTCCCTTTTCTTGTTCTGACTGGGCTTCTCTTGCCTCCGCCCGGCTCTGAGGCCTGCACATCTGAATGCTTGCCCCCTGCAGCTGTAGCCCCCACAGTGTACAGCCCAGCTGGTCCCCCATTCTCTAAACAAGGGAGTGAAGGAAAGGTCCTGATTCAGGAAGCTGCACTTATGTGAGCCCTTTGCTGCTGGACAATAGCGTTTCCTCTCAGCACCTCTTCCCAGGCTGTACCGATCATCCTTAATGCACCCTTCCTTGCAGGAGACGCTGCCTCCTCCAGGAAGCCTTCTCGTGTTTCATGTGGGGGTGGGGTTCTTCCATTCTGGCTCCTGCCGCTCTTTCTGCACTTCTCACGAAGACTGGTTGCTTTATGCTTCTATGATAGTTGTGTGTGAGCATGCATGCATGTACACGGGTGTGTGGTGTGTGGATGTGTGTCTGAGACTAAACCAAGTTCCTGGTCCATAGGCTCTGTGCTCCCTGGCACACGCCACACTCTGAGGACACGCCGGATAGGTGAGGGAGGGAATGGACAGACGGCGAGTGAGTTGAAGACGCAGTTCATCTTCCTAAGCTAAGCCCAGCCATTGAGGGTGCAGCAGGCAGAGCGGTGCATGGGGAGGTGGTCCAGGCATGGCTGGGCCTGCCCGTCATCCCCTCGCCTTCCAGCAGACCACGCACTGTGCCAGCACCGGGAAGAGGGAGCAGCTCCTGTCCTCCTGCCCCAGCCTGCGGCAGCTTGGTCACACCACTCTCAGTGCTCCTGCCCCGGGGGGGGCTCCTCTGGCCCCTTCACCTGCACACCACCAGGAGATGCAGAGGGTAGAGCTACTTATGCCCAGACTGGGCAGATGGGCCTGTGGCTTGTGTCTCCCCCAGCTCATCACACCGCATACCCACCCCCACCTGCTCTGCCTCCGGTCTGCACGAGAGCTCTGCCCACGCACACACTGCTCCCCACATCCCACAGCAAAGCCCCTCCACCTAAGTCCGCTGTGCGTGGACCCCCTGCTCTCCCTGCATCCTGCTGCGAAGCTCCCCTGCCCAAGTCTGCCATCCACAGACTTTCCTGCCCTCCCTGGAACTTCTCTACCCTCCTGCTTGGACACCTGGCTGTCCCAGGTGGGACCTCGATCCCTGCAGCCTTTCAAGTGGAACCTATATTTCCCCACCACCTGTGTGGGTCCTTCTTTCTCCATGCTGTCAACCCCCTTCTGTAAAGCCCCAACTCTGAAGTCACCTCCTCTGAGGCACCTGTCACAGCACCAGCAGGTCAGCTCCCTCACCCATGGCCCTGTCAAGCATCCTGATCCCACTGTGGCCTCTCAGCTCCTCAGCCACAGTGACCTGCTTGCCCCCATTTGGGCCACCCTCCCTGTGGGTCACGTCCTTGATCCTGTCACTTCTGGTGGCAGCTGCTCCTCCTGAACCCTGGTTCTGAGCCCTCTCTCTCCAGCTCACCTGACTTAGTCTTCCAGGCTGTGTCCAGACCTCACATGCTTCGGTGCAGCCACGTTCCCACTATTAACACCCTCTGGCCCCTC
The DNA here is from genome assembly GCF_027409185.1 of Cynocephalus volans. Taxonomy (NCBI): domain Eukaryota; kingdom Metazoa; phylum Chordata; class Mammalia; order Dermoptera; family Cynocephalidae; genus Cynocephalus; species Cynocephalus volans. The sequence continues at coordinate 3,104,354 of NC_084476.1, forward strand.
ACCTCTGCCTCCCTCTACCGGGTTTCCATGGCCCACGTGGCAGTGCCCGCCACTCCCCCTCGCCCAGCACAATCTCTCTGACATCTGATCTCCTGGGACCCCCCAGCAATCTGCCTGTGTGAACAGCCAACCATTCCTGGGGAAAGTGCGCCTGACCGCTGCTGAGTCTCCTATTAATCCTGGCCACAGATCTCACATGGGTGCCCAGCACTGCTGGCCAGACCCCCGTGCAGCCCTAGGGCGTCTCTTCCCCACCCTTCAAACCAACGCCCTTACACCTCCTCCCTCCAAAATCCCCCTACACCCCAACCCAGTCCCCTCACCCTATCTTGACCTTGACTTGTACTTCACCGAGAAAGTGGGAGCAGGTGGAAGGCGCCCCTCCCACTCCGCGAGCGCCACCTCCCACACCTGCCTGCCCCCTGCGAGTCCCAGGGCACGCACCCTGCTCCTCCCTGAGGCCGGCTTTCCCCGGAGCCGTCCCCTCTCAACATCCTGAGGATGTTTCTCCTGAAACTGTCCCCTCTTCCTGCACCTGAGCTTCCCTGGCATTTCTGGTACTGTCAACTACCTTCCTCGTTCCTAATTCCCCTGCCATATGTTAGGTCCCGGGGAGGAGGCCCTGCTGTCTGTGTCACCTCTGTGTTCCCAGAGCCTGACACAGGAGATGGTGAATGCAGTTATCTGGTTAACGGAGCTGAAGAGCAGATGCTTGTGTCCCTGACCAACCAGTCCATTAGCCTGTCACAGCTGCCGTAGAATCACTGCATCCTCCAGCCATTTCCATGGCCAGGAGCTCATTCGTCCCTGGGCTGGGTTTGGAGGTGTGTGGTGCCCACGGCTCTGGCCTGGGGCCTTCCGTGAATGAGACTCAGAATGTCAGAGTAGAAGGGCCTTAGGTCCCTGAGCGACATGTTCCAGTTGCCCAGAAGGGAAAGCCAGGTTGAAGGAGGCACGGGTCCCCCACCCCAGGCTCGGTGGTCCTGGCTGAGGTAGGTGACCCCGGCCCACTCGTTCAGCTCCCGTCCCTCATCTCTCACTCGTGTGCTGAGGAGTCTCTGAAAGATTCTCCCCATCACGGGGCGCATCCTGTCTCTGGGCCGCCTTGACGAGCCGCACCACCGGCCACGTCCCCAGTCCTCTGCCACCCCGCCTGCTTGCGGTGGCGAGTTCCAGACCCCTGAGGCCTTGCCTGTGCTTGTTATATGACAGTTTTGATCTCTGTGTCACAGCTCTGTGGCCACATTTCCCGCAGGCAGTGCGCCTCCGGAGCAAACATGAGCCTTCAAGCAGTGTGTTTGGGGACGGCTTCAAGGGGCTACAGACCCCAAGCCAGCAGCACCAGCCTCAGGATATTTGTTCAATGATGGGTGTGCATGGTTCCAGTAATGCACTTTGGGGCGGGGGCCTGATTGGGCAGGTGGGGGCCACGGCCCAGGCTTTTCCGGGGTCTGGGGCTGGGATTGGGGTGAATGTGAGGTGCTCATGCAAGAAATCTGGAAATACGACTTAGTTCATTCCACGGCAATTGACTGCCGGCGCTGTCTGAGGGACTGGGGACTGGAAGGTGACGAGGTCTGCAGGGCGGCTGCCCTCCTGGAGTCACGTGGTCAAGCGGGGTGGTGAGGAGGTGGGCGTCACAGATGGTACCGAGAAGCCTGCCAAGCAGCGCCGAGTAAACCTATTTGCAGAAGAACAATGTACGAGTATTGTTCTTGAAACGACGGGCTGCATTTAATCAAATAATGTTTTCTGTAACTCACTGCTAATTTGTTTTCGAGATGAACTTTTGGAATTCTTTCAAGTCGGGATCTATTTTCTGGCTCTTGGGGTCTACACACGTTGCCGCAAATCTCCATTTCATCTCAGCTGCTCTGAATAATTCACACACACCAAATTGCTCCTTGTCCCTCCTGTCCCCCTCCCTGAGCAGGGGCCGTGGGCGATTTCAAAACAAAGCGAGAGCCAAGAGGCTGTGGGCCTGGCATCTGCGGCAGGAGCAGGGGCTTCCTGGACGCTTCTCCTTGTCATGACCCAGCGCTCAGTCCTGAGAAGCAGACAGGAGATACAAAGACAGCGCGTCCTGTGACTCCTCGCAGGGCCCAGCAGAACGCCCCAGGACGCTGAGCAGCCCCTGTCCAGGGAGGGCAAGAGCCAGAACCAGCCAGGCCCTGTCATGAGGGAGGCAGACAAGCTCTTCACATTCCCATGCCCAGCACGCTGCGGGCAGCTCCACGGAGTGCAGGAAATAGTTGTTAAATTGGAATGAAGAGTGGAAGGTGCTGGAAGCCAAGCTCTGACTACCGCTAGATTTTGATTTACACTCGAAGGCCCGTTCCCGACTGGAACAGGGCCCCTGCTTTGCTTTATTCTATGCACCGTTACTGAGCACCTGCTGAGGGCCAGGCCCACGGCTGGGCCCGGGATGAGGGCAGGTGAGCACTGCTGTTTGGGTGTCCTGTGGAGTCATCCTGCAGGGTCAGGACAGGCGAACACTCACAGATAGGTGGACAGACGGGTGACGGGGACGGGCAGCAGACTCCTGTCCACGGGGTGCTCAGGACGGGACCTGCATTCCCCTGTAGGCAGAGCAGCAGCTGGCCCCACGAACACCCGCAAAAGCCTGCCAGGCCAGGGGAACAGCCAGCCCAGCAGATCCAACATGAGTGGTTTCCTCATGGCTCTGCGACGGGGTTGTGACTCTGGCCAACAGTCTGGGATGTGGACACAACCTCGTCCCTAAGGTGGTTAGACACAGCCAACCTGCCCCTCGAGGCCCGGTAGAAGTCACCTGACTGCTGCCAGCCTTAGTTTTCCAATCTGAGAAACGGGGATGGCCGTGATGAATGAAGGCAAGGCTCATTGCAGGACCAGGGCACGGTGCTCCGCAAACAGCAATGTCAGCGACTGTCCCTGGCCCTTGCCATCCCCGCCCCACCGCCCCGAGCCCTGGCACCCACCTGTTGCTCCCTTCACCTTACTTGTTTCCAAGGGTTGGCTCAGGTCCCCCTCAGGGTGGTCCATGGGGCAGAGGCAGGGGGGTCCTACATCGATCCCATCTGACAGATTGGAAACCTAATCCCGGGCAGGTCAGTGGAGTGCCCAGGGTCACACAGTGTCCAGTGCCACCGTGGGGATTCTGGCGAGGTCTCACTGACCCCAGCATTTACCGCTCCAACAATGCCCACAGAGACTCTCGGTGCAAGATTTCTTCATGTTCGTTTTTGCTCCTTCTGTGGAAAATTGCTCCCCCGAAGGCCTGCACTGGTGAAGGAGCAGGAGGAGGTAGAATGGGACGTCTCTTTCCCAGGAAACCACCTTTCACGTCACTCTCCCCCTGTATTTATAGAATAGTGAAGTGCCCGAAGAGACCGCCTAAATTTGTCTGTTATTTTATTGCATTTTTAGGGGGGGAAATTAGTAGCCAGTTTAATACCCAAGAACTTCTGGAATTGCCCGTCTCTCCTCTGCCAGACTGAGTGCCCCTCGACGCCAGGTGTCCTGTTGGACCTTTGGCACGGAGCTCTGCAGAGCTGTGCTGTGGGTCACCCCCAGGGCCGCTCTCTTTCCAGCCTTCAGGGACCAGCACAGACTGACAGGCTTTGGGAGGTGGGCCCTCAGCAAGCATGTCGGGCCCTCAGTCACTCTGAGCCGCAGGCCAGGCCAGGAGCTGCTGAGCTGCAGTAAAAGTTTAATTGAATCTCTCCTTCCCCGGCCCTTCCTGAGGTAACGTCGGCTCCTCAGAACGAACTGATGCAGCCACTGTTTTTCTTCTTTATTGTGCCTGCCACCGCCAATTTGACAGGGACGATGGTGGCACCAGCCTAGTGAGACAAGCAGCCCGGACCTGAGAGGAGCACCCGCCTGCTAATTAAAGGAGGCGGCAGCAGGGACGAGGGGCTGGGGGCAGGGGTGCTCACACAGCCTCTGCACAGCAGGATGGCAGAGGGGTCCGGGCTGGGGGCACCAGCCCAGGAAGGCGCTCTTCAGGAGGCCCGAGCTGCCACCAACGTGCTGGGCGCGAGAAGCTGTTGTGGGCAGTGGGGGTGGGGGTCCTCCGGGAATAACCTGAGAATCCAATAAGCAAAACTGAAGCAAGGAGGAGTGTGCGGCTGCAGCAGCCGTCTTGGCGACCTTATTTTCAAGCCCTTAGTGGGAAGGAAAGGATCGATGAGGAAATTACCATTTCTTTTCACAGTGCCAGCGGCGGGAGCCTCCTGTGCGGGGCCGCAGGGGAGGGGGCTTCTGTCCCCCACCAATTCCGGAAACTTTGGCCAATTAGAGACAGCTGTGTGACATCCACCGATTTCCCCAAGCGTGGCTCCTTGGCAAGAGCCCAAGGCTGGAGGTCCGGGGACTTGGATCCCATCTTGGGTCTGTCGCTAACTAGCTGTGCCAACTTCAATGGGCGTTAACTAGTCTCTCTGGGCCTCAATGCCTCTCCCTGCCTAGTGGGGATAACTGTGTCTCAGAGGCAGAGCAAAGGGCCACAGCATCGTCTGAGGAGGGACAGCTTCAGGGCACGAGAGGGACGTCTGACCAGCACAAAGCGTCCTATGCCTCAAGGCCAGGAAGAGCCTGACTTTAAAGCATTTTCCAGTTAGAGCAAGCAAGCGACCCCTGAAGTCATTTGACGTGATGCCTGGTGCTTGCACCAGCCTGGGTGGAGAAGTCACGAGAGCCGTGGCTGCCACCCCCATGAACGGATGGTCTCCTAGCACCAGATTTCATGCTTCCCAACACCTACCGCGAAGCCGATGTTGGCATCCCCAGGTGCCGGGCGAGGAAACTTGAGGCTCAGAGCAGGGTGTGTGGTGGAGGCAGGGCTGAGCCAGGTCCGGGTGACCCCACGGCCCTCCCTCGCCGCGCTCGCACACCTGGACTGGAAGGCCTGGGCGCCAGGGCAGGTGGGACAAGGCCGTGAGAGCCGAAGCCTCCCCAGAAGCAGGCCAGGTGCAATTACTGCTCCCACCTTACTGGGGGGGCCTAAAGCTCGCGGGGGGTGAAGTGAGGTTCCATGGCCTGCCGGCTAATCTGCAGCTGCTGTGCTTCTCCCAGGGTGCTGGTGAGTGTGCACACGTGCGTGTGCGTGGGGTGGGGCCGTGGGGTGGGGAGCACACAGAGGAGATGCCCGCTCCCCGACTTGCTGGCATCCCTCAGGGAGGGCAGAGCCAGAGCAGCCAGTGGTCCCTCGGCCAGGACTCGCCCCCTCCACGGCCCCGCTCAGCGCCCTGCAGCGGTGACTCACCAGCACCGGGGGCTGCAGGACAAGCCCAGATCCTTGCCGGGTGCCCCGTTCTGGCACCTCCCGCTGCCTGCTGTGTGATGTATCAGCGGCCGGCCATGCGCCAGCTGGAGGATGCATCATGGGCAAGGAAAGAGCCCAGGGCTCTGCAGCCCCACGTTTGTGGCCTGCCTTGCACTCGTCGGCCGGGCTCTGGGCTGCTGCTCAATCTCCTTGTGTCTATTTCTGTGAAATGGAGATGATGCCACACTGCGCGGGGCAAGGGATTTCCCTGAAAGATCCTCCGGAGGACAGAACCTCACTGTGCCTCAGGATCCTGGCGAAGTCTCTGGAATCAGGCACTTGGTTGAGGATGACAAAACATGTGGCGCCGAGATGCGCCATCCCACACCGCTCCATCGTGCTGGCCCAAGAAAGCACGATGGCAGAACTCCTGCTGGGGTTTTGTAGCTATTCCTGGATGAGACTCCACGTCGCAGGGGTTGGGCTGCACTGTACATACGCCTTTTTGAAGATCACCCTAAGAAGCACTGAAGTGACTGCTTACATCATGGAGATTATCTACATCACCTACAGGAACAAAACCTGCCCGGTCTGTGTGAATGGCGGCACTTGCAGGGACAGCGTCAAGCACAGACGCGGTAAGAAGAGGGTCACGAGCAGTACTGTGACAAGCGGACAGCCTTCGGACAAAGCACACCTTGCTCTGCGCTTCCCGCTGCGGACCCCAGAGGCACTGGCGGTCTCAGCATAAGAAGGAAGAGTGTGCAAGGACAGAAGAAAACACGACGAATTCTCTATAACCTGAGAGTAGGGAAGACAGTCCTGTGATTCAGAAGCCAAAATGCATCAAAAGCATGACGGAGATGTTTTGACTACAGCAAAAAAACAAAACCCAACACTACCACCAAACTCAAAGGACGATCGACAGAGCAGGCACCTGCAGCCCACAGCCCGGACTCACGAAGGCTAACCTCACACGTATGAAGAGCTCCCGAAACTTCAGAAAGAGGAACCAACAGCAGAATGGAAAAAACGAGCAGAGATGTGAGTGGAACGTTCACGGGAAACGTTGCCCAGATGGCCCGTTGAGTCCTCCCCCTACCCTAGACGGCCGCGTCCCAGCCCCTTCCGCACCAAGCAGCGGTGTCGCCATACCTCCTACAGCCTAGAGAGTGTAGACAGAGGTCACATCCACCAGCCAGGCCTTGACAAGTGGCTGGACGAGGATCCCCAAGTCCCTCTGCCTCCCCATCCCCGTCCCAGATGCTGGAAGCTGCCCTCGGGGGATTCATTTCCTGGTGAGCACTGTTTGTTGTCCGAAATCTCGGGCTCAGCTCACTCCTGAGCATCCTTTGACCTCCAGCGACCCAGAGATGTTTTAGATCCTTCTCCCTTTGGCCCATGTCCATCTTGTGGATGCTCTTTCATGGGTCAGAAGCTGGGCTGCCCGGAGAGCCTCAGTCTGTCCACGAGTAGGACGGGGCCTGGCACCTCTTCTGCAGGCGTGTGAGGTCAGAGGGGCGCATGGGCATGGTTGGTAGCAGCCGCTTCTAGGTGTCACGTGTGCCTGAGCTGCCACTTGTTACCTTCGAGCAGAATGAAGTGAAATGTCCAATAAAAACACACCGTTTTCATACTCCAGGACTTCACAGACTGTGAACCCTCAGCTTTTCCAGCCTCGAGAGTCCCTCAGGCTGAGACAACACCACCACTTATCCTCAGGACGTCCTCCAGTGTCACCTGTCCTGCTGACTGCTGGCTATTTTAGCATGTTCAGCTATTTGACATAACTGTGCCTTTCATTTCTGGATCCATCGCAAGGACGGAGCCTGGTGCCTGGTTGTCCACCCTGCACCGCCTGAGAGCCCCAGAGATGGACTGGACTGTCCCACCCAGAGGCTGCCTCCTTCCCACTCTTTGTAGAGCTGGGACAGGGAGCAAACCTGTCTGCCCCACGTGCCTTCCATAAATTCTCCATGAGCATTCTGTGACCTATAGGAGCCAGAGGAGAATTCTGGGGGCACCTGCTGGGGTCACCAGTCACAGGCTACCTGCAGGAAAAGGAACGCTGTGGAAATTTTAAAAAATTCCAGACCCAGCTACAGACAAACTGCGTGCTTCATGCTCTGGTCTCTGAGTATTCTGAAGAACTGCTGGGTTTTGATTCCAGGCCAAACTTTTAATAAAGAAAATTCATCCATAGATGTTCCACCATCAGCCAATATATTTAGTTATTGGAAACTGGGAGATTTAGAGGCAGGTTGGTTGTTTTATTTGCTTTCTGGATGGAACCATTTTTCTTGTGTATTTAATATCCTGGAGGAATATTTTCTGTAGCAAATTCTCGGTTTGAGACAGCAAATCCATTCTGGACCTATCAGGTCATTATTTTGTCTTCTGGTGATTCATGGAACAGGTATTTGTGCGTTTGTTTTTTTCTATGTCATTAAGGGGAATTGCGAAGAAATCAGCCCGTAATTGCAACCTGTAATTACAGAACAATTCCTGCCTGATTATGCTTGGACAGGTTTCTGTCACATCAGGAATAAAGTCAGTGGCCTCGTAGGCTGAGTTATGGCTTTATTAAAACCCAGGGCTTTTACACCAATGAGCAGCTCCTCTGTCTCACAGGGGCGTTTTGTATGCCATCTACCTCCGAGATGGTTTTTAAACAGGAAAGTATGAAAATGCCTCTTCTTTTAAGTTTGAACTGGAAGCTTGTCCTGGGCTGGTGCATGAGTCCGTCTGGCTCAAGGAGCAACCTCCAGCTAACGAGGTTCTGACTGAGGGTTGGGCATCCCCCCGCCACCCGCCGTCTTTCACGCCACGTTTCGGTGGATGCTTTGGGTTTTTCCGCCAAAGACATGTAGATGCCAGCAGTGACGAGAAAGCGAGAAAGGATTTTTTGTCTTGGGTTTGGATAGTCACCTATTTTGGATATCCAACCCCCCTCCAATATCCCAAAGAATATGTCGGGTGGAAGCGAATCACAGGTGCTGGGAGAAAGGGCGGATGAGAGGACGGGGAATGGAGAGACTCGGGGCCACGGAGTGCGGGAGCAATGAGTCTCCTCGGAGATGGGGACGGAGATGCTCCCAAACCTTTGAGCTGGGCCCCAGGGGGAGGCGAGGAGGTGACGCAGCAGGGCGTGCAGGGAGGGCTCCAGGGGCTCCGTGTCTGGGGCGGTCTAGAGGCCCAGCGGGAGGTGGCAGGTTGAGAGCGGGCGGGGGCAGGGTGAAAGGGGGCACCGTCCCCCTGCAGGGGGTTCTAGGCCGTTTGTGTCAAGGGTGCCACTGGTCCAAGCCATTGTAGAGACGTGGCCCTAGCGGCGGGGCGAGGAAGTGACCCGGGACAGAGTGGCCGATGGCCATGCCAAGTGGAAGTCGGGCCCCGTTGGTCCACAATTCCCCAGCACACCCCCAGAGTCCTCTCGTGCCCCCCTCCCTCCACTCCCGGTGGTTCAGGGCCCACCTTCGCCCTATTTATCATCCCATATTTTCCCAACTGTTGCCCAGGGCCAGGTGACAGGGGTGCCTACTGTGACCAAGCTGGATGTGGTCCCCAAGTGCTCCAGACCGCCTCCTTCCCCGACCACTTCACCATCTCTGCAGCTCCTGGGTACAGGGACCAGCGGTGTACATTCTTAGATGTTCTCCAATTCTTGACTCTTCAGCGTCCCAAGCATGACAGACATCAGCTTTGTCCCATCTAAGTGCCATCAACAGCCCTGCCTGGCATCGGCCCAGCTGCTGTTCCATGACCAACGACAGACACTCAGGAAGCACATGTGCTCACTGGTTGGAGCACGGTGCCAGGCAGACTAGGCTTGCCGGCTGCCTGGCTCTCCCCAGTGCCCCACGTCACTACCCTGCCACCACCCTGCCCAGCATGCCAGCCACCCGACAGCATGGGGAGGTGAGGCAGAGGTGGTTCCCACACCCCATACCACACCCTGGGACCAGCTGAGCAGCCCTCTTCCACTAGGCTGGGGCCAGGAACATCATCTCGTGTAGGGAGCGTCACTTTGACACTGCTCCTTCTCTGGCCAGCATGGAACCCCAGGGCACTCCAGAAAAGCTGTGGACATTGACATGTGTCTTGTCCAGCAGAGACTGCAGGGCTTGCTTAGAGGCAGGGGCCCAATCGGCTCCTGTGGACATTGCCCTGCACTGGCCTGGCTCCTTGGGGTCACCAAGGGAAGCACGTTGCCCAGCATCTCCAAGGCCCAGGGATCTGGGTCCCAGAGGGGGACGGCCACTCACCTCCTGAACCTGCCACAGCCCTTGGTGAGTGAACTGGACAGAAAAGGTGTTTTCCTTTACTGACTTTTCAGCAGGGGCTGTGGCAGCCACCTACCGCGTCAGGGCCGTCCAACGTGGACGCCCGTCCCCAGACTCCTCCCAGCTGTGCCCTTGGAGGAGGCCAGAGGGTGGAGACAGGGTGGGGGGTGGGGTCCCCGGCAGCGCAGCCTGCGAGCGTGCACAGCACCTCGGATCCCTTTAGCGGGAGGGAAACTGCAAGCTGGTTCCCTGGGCTCTGACTTTTGGGGGGATTTGTAGTTAGGGACCCAGTGGGGGATGTGTCCTTTGCTCTCTTCTGAAAGGAGGGACCTTCCTCCCTTTTCTGAAAAGAGATCTGGAAGTCTTGATCGTTTTTAAAACCCCCAGAAATGACAAGTGAAGCAAAAACATCTCCTAATGTTTTTATTTTCCTCAGATAACTGGAAGGTACAAAGTTTTCCTCGTTTTTTTACCTAAAAAATGTTCTTTCCACACACTGTTGCCCTCTTGACATCCCTTTCCCATTGGAAACTGAAGTTTCCCTGACAAGCCTTCCCATCTGCGGTTACATGACTTAGATAATTGAACAGGAAGAGAGGGATTCCTTTGATTATTATCAACATGAACTTGACTATGTCTCTATAAGGGTGAACACTGATTTTTTTTTTTTCTTTTTAGAAACAAAAACCATCCACTTATTAATCCAAACTACGGCATTGCATTTACAACATCCACTGCATAAACTGAACAAACAGGGTCACCACCTCAAGGGGGAACAGACGGACACCGCACGAGCATCTACGGGGTACACAAGTTCAGACAACGTGGGTACAGCGACTTCACTCTATGCTCTCTGACCATCGCTTTAGCAAGTACTGGACACAGGTCTGCGTGCTGCTGGAGCCTCAGCGCGGTTGATCTAAGAGACAACGACACAGTCAAGAAACAGCAGCTGCGATGGGACGGGAGCTACACGAGCCTGCGCCGAGCGCAGCCCGGGGCTCTTGAGGAGACAAGGCGATCACAGCCATCGGAGCCGACCACGACTGAGGAAACGTCCGTGCCACCCTAATGGTGGGCCGTTCCTGGGCGAGAATTGGCCAACAGTCACTACCTTGCTTCTTTAGTATGTTCTGTGACCAGAGAGGACGGACGGGGCAGAACCGGGGTGCCATGGGCTGCAGTTCCAGCTGCAAGTACAGGGGTTTCTTAGGACATCTGTGGCCCGCCGGCACGAGTGGGAGAGACAGGAGGTAATGCCATCCCTCAACGTCAGGATCCGCATTGCTGATGATTTTCCAAATTAGTATGATGAGTACCATTTTGGCAGCTGTTTCACAGGAGTTTCCTTGTGGACGAGGACTTGGACCATGGCTTCTGGGCAGAGAGAGCTACAACTCGTCAGAGCGAATGACGTGGAAGAGTGTGACGTTGTAGAGGATCTGGTGGCCATTGTTCCAGGCATACAGCGCCCGGTCCTTGGGGTTGTAGTCCAACATGGAGATGTGGGAGTATTTGTTCTGGAAGGGGATGTCGATGTACTCGTAGGTGGAGGCGTTGGTCTGGTATGCGTAGTGGACCTTGGTGCCCCCCGAGTAGCCGTTGGTGACGTAGAGGGTCCCGCAGATGATAAAGGCCTCTCCAGCACTGCGCTTGGGGTAGCTGGTGTTCCAGGTCTGCAGGATCTGCAGCGAGATGGGGTCCAGCTTGCTGATGACGATGTTGCCCGCGTTCTGGTTGGTGGCATAGACAGCCCACAGCCCGTTCTCGTCCACCATGAGGTCGATGTCCGAGTGGCCACCCCAGGCATAGTGGTACATGTTGTTGTAGCCTGCGTAGTCCAGGCTGCGCGTCTTAAGGATTGTCTCCGTCTTCAAGTCGAACCTGATAATGATGTGACTCTGGAACTTGTTGAAGTAGATGGAGCCGTTGTAGACCACCTGCCCCGTGCCGGACCAGGGGTGGGGCAGGCGGTGCGAGGTGAAATTGTCCGTGTTCATAAAGTCAGTCATGGACTTGTACTCGCGGACAAAGCGGTTGTTGTGGTAGCCGTCCATGTACCACACCTGCAGAGAGAGCGGACCCATTAGCACTTCCCAGGACAGGTAGGGCTCTCGAAAGAACCAGGAAAGAGTAATTAAGACTAATGGGTGTCATGACCTTCCTCCAAACCCAGAGTGCACTTTTTAGAAGGGGACAGGACTGTGTCACTGCCAGAGAAGGAATCATCCAGTTTGGAGGGAGGACACCATGGGAAGGCAGCCGTGGAAAGGGACAGCACGGCAGTCTCCCCAGTGCCTGGGCTGTGGAGCTTACACAGTTCATACAACCAGGGCAGGCCCCACACCGAGCCTTCTGCTTGGGATGCCACACTGGCGAGCTCGCTGCTCGGCCACATGTATGGAAGAAAGGGACCCCATCAGCATGAGCATCCCAGCAGCAGTGAGATGGGCCCTGTACGAGTTCAAATGTTCACCGTACTGGTGGTTCTTGTCTGCTGTGACCACTGCTGTCAAGGCCACCTGAAAGGGCCACCTTTGTATGCCAGTGTCAGGCCTCTCCACCCTGCCCGTCTGTCATCACAGCACAGGTTGAGTCATCCTATCTGCAGGTGGAACATTACTCATGGCATTTGGGACACTGTGACTATACTCACTCCTTGTCACACCCAATCGGGGGTAAGTGCCTCCCCGAGAACAACGTGGGCTTCTCAGAAGGTTCTGGCTGTTGAAATCAACCAAGATAACAAACCCAGTAGAGGCTCAAGTTTGGGGTTACAGAAGGAGAGATTTTGGATGATTGCTTAAATGCCAGTCGACTTGAGAACTGTCTAGACTTGGTACAAAATGCTTTAGTCATTTTCAACCAATATGGGAGCAAATTAGAAAGCAATGCAGTTAGGCAGATGAAAATCTGGCAGGCTAATGCCCTTGCCCGTGCATCTGTCTGACAATAAGACAGCTGCCTGATCCATCACAGGCTCCGGTAGCTGCAGGAGAGATTAAGGATGCGGGAGCTTTCAGACTTGGCATTACACATGCGTTAAAAATTTTAAAAAAGAAAATCATAACCTTGTTCCTGAGACATCCATTTGGGTGCTTAAAAAGGCAGATGCACTTTTTGTTTTAACGAGACTTTTTTTTTTAAAACTGGGTCTCATTGGAGGCTGTTACCATCCTTAGTCTCCCACAGACTGCCCTCAAGGATGTGGGTCACAGATTAGGACAGGACGGGCATTGAGGGTACTGACTCCCTTGGTCGAATTACTGAAGAGCCGCCCACCTCTGCCTCCCGCCTCTGCCTCCGCCTCCGCCTGGCTATTTTCTGAGGCAGGGCGCTCACTCTGCTTTTCAGACTCAATTCAAGAGACATCTCTCCATGAACCCTCTCCTGACCCACCTCTAAAGGAATCGCCTCTTCCTGTCTTGCTATGGAGAACATCTTTGCATATGTTCACACACCAGCCTTCCCAGCAAGTGGGACCCAGAATAATCCCTCCCTCGACCCACAGTGTCCAGAGCCTCCTTCCTGTGGCAGAACTGGGTGACATCGGCATCAAATTACTAAGGATTTCTACATCACCTTTCCCTCCTGTACACTGGCAAATTGAACACAGGACACAATGCTTTCCGAAAACGCAACTGCGGTGGGGAAGGAAAATCAGCACAGGTGCTAAACAACAAACAACCAGGTCTGGGGCCTGGGGCAGCACCAGGGAGGTGGCTTTGGACAACTGCCAGTTTCCATGGAGTAAATATTCCCACTGTGGCTGAGCTGTCACCCCATGGGAAGCCACGGGAGGCCACAGAGAGGCCGTCATGAGAAGTCCGCAGGTCCTGGTGACAGGAGCCCTGTTTTTAGGGGCCCGTCCCGAGTGCATTCACAATGACCTCCTCATTTGGAATGCCTTTTTCTCCCGTCCTACCCACGTCCCAAGGCTCAGATCTAATCCCGTCAGCGCCGTCTGGATTTGTGTCTGGGGAGGTGGCCCTGGAGACAGTGCTGGTTTTGGGGTGATTTTACACCCATGCTTTCAGCAAGACCCACGGGCGTCAGCTAAAGGCCACGGCACAGCTGGGCTGTCTGGATGCCTGGGCAGCTATGTGTCATTTTGGGGGGCTTTTGCTGTGCCAGACACTGGTTTTGTCTCTTGCCTTCAGTCCTCACAGGAGCCCATGCACCAAGGGAGCTGTTACCGCCCCATTTTCAGACTAAAAAACTGAGGCCAGGGTGGTGTGCTGACTGCAGTGGACAGAGCCAGGAGGTGACTCAAATCCTGTGCTTGAAACCTGCTCTGGCCAGGGGTTCCAATCAGGGGTCATTATGCCCCCAGGGAACACTGGCCATGTCTGGAGACAGTGTGGGTTGTCAGGGCTCGGGGGTGGGGTGGGGTGTGCTGCTGGCATCTGGTGGGCAAAGGCCAGGGTGCTGTACACACCCTACAATACACAGGACAGCCCCACGATAGAAGATGTGCAGGTCTCAGGTGTCAACGGGGTGAGGCGGGAAAGCCTCCGTGCTCTGCCGTCCACTCCATGAACTTGCCAGCCAAGCGGCTAGCGTCCCGCAGCCCACTTACCGTTTCTGCTCCCTGTTCCCCTGGAGGGCAAAGCTGTTCCCATGTCACACACCATGCCCGGCCTGCATCCTGAGTGTCCGGCGCCCCCAGCCCCTAGCAGCAGGCAAGCAATGGCACCCTGGCATTCGGGGACAGACAGCCTGGTCATGTGAGGCTTCATCCAACTTCCTCTCTTTTCCTGGTAAAAGGCCCTCAGAGGCAGCCGCAGGTGGACGTGAGGGTGCGAAGGCCTGGCTTGGAGGCTGCAGACCCGAGTGATGTATTTATAGGCAGGTGTAAGACGGCCCACGGGCCTGAAGATCTCCGGCTCCCGCTTGAGAGCCACGAGAGGACATTTCTTTCCCAGGGCAGGACTGAATTTAGAAAGAAGCGCACCCTTGACCTTTTTCGGCCCTAGCAGTCTTGAGGAAAGAATCCGTGCATGTCCAACCCCAATGGAGCGAACGTCCCAAACAGAAGTGAGCCCATTTTCAGGAAGACGTCTGCTGCTCCCACTTGGCCTCAGTTTACCCTTCACAGATGGGGCTGGGACGACGTCACCCCGGCTCTTCACCTGCTTCCTGTGTCGGAGGCTCACAGGTGGCACCACAAGCTTTCAAAGCATGCTGTTCCACTCAAGCAGTGACTAATCTGAGTCCAGGACCTGGTTCCAGGCTCCCCCACCATCAGTTACGCCACTAGTCCCCTCACTGGCCCCACAGCCATAGTGTAGCCCACATGAACCTTCTAGAACCCCAATCCAACCTGTCACTCCCCTACATAAACCCTTCCTAACTCCACAACTCCAAACTCCTCTGCCCAGCACAGTCAGTACCCCGCACCCCCACCTGCCACACAGTCCTGTTCCCACCAGGCCACGCCGTGTACTCTCAGATGCCTGTCCCATGCTCTTTGCCCCTGGATGAGCCCGGGCCCTCCTGCACGCCCCCAGCTCAGGCTCACCTCCTTGGGAGGCATTCCCTAAGCCCGTGTCCTCTAGGCAGGTGTCAACCCTTGCAGTGGACTGAATAGTGGCCCCCGAAAGATATGTCCACATCCTGGAACCTGTGAATGGGACCTTATTTGGAAAAAAGGTCTTTGCAGAAGTAAATTAATGACCTCGAGATGAGATCATCCTAGATTAGGGTAGGCCCTAAATCTACTGACAAGTGTCCTTAAAAGAGACAGAAGAGAAGACACAGACAGGGAGAAGAGGCTGTGTAAAGACAGAGGCAGAGACTGGAGTGATGTGGCCACAAGCTAAGGATCACCCAGAGCTTCCAGAAGAGGCAGGAAGGATCCTCCACAGAGCGTCCAGAGAGAGAGCGCCATCAGGCCGACACCTTGGTTTCAGACTTCTGCCCTCCAGAACTGGGAGAGAATCCATTCCTATTCTTTTGAGCCCCTGGTCTGTGGTCATCTGTCACAGCGGCCCCAGGACACAAATGTACCCTAGACCTCCACACCCACACATCATGATCGCTGTCACTGGGGTATTCCCATCTGCCTCTCCTGCTCGACACAGGGGCCACCTCCTGGCATCACTGTGGCCCCAGCACCTGCCCCGGCATGGCTCACTTCATGTTTGTGGTCTGTCAATGAAGGACCCGCTCCATCGATGCCAGGGGGTGAGGGGCTTCCCTGTGGCTGGGGCGCTCGTGCCAACCTGGCAGCAAGATGCACCTCCACAGCCAGCCTGCTGGGATCCGGGCCCGACCACTGCAGCTGTGTGACAGCAGGAGAGCTGCTGCCCCTCTCTGCGCCTCAGTTCCCCTGGCTGCAACACACACCATGTGAGGACCTACCACCTGCCACTGCTCCATAAATGCCAAGCATTCTCATTTCTGTCTTTAGCCTGGGGCAGGAGGAGTGGCCCCTGAGGGCACTGCTGAAAGAAGGAGTTCTAGGACCACCTGTGGGCATGTGGCAGGAGGGTCCAGCTTCTCTGAAAATTAAGACCACAGTGAGCTCAGCCTGGGGACCAGCCCAGGACGTCCACAACACACCATCACGACACCCGTGCCTCCACAAAATCACAGAGGCCCAGGGAAGACCAGGATCCCTGTGACCAGGGCTTGTAAATCCCCCATTCGGAGAGGCCCAGAGAGAAGGACGGTCTCTCTGGGGATCACACGGTCAACACAGTCACAGCTGCCACCCTCTCTGCTCACCAGAAAGCACGTCCACCTGTCTGCATCTCGCATATGGCGCGTCCACGCCTACCTATGCCGCCAGCTGCCCTGGCTCCAAACGCCCGAGGCCGCCCTCTGCCCCACAGAGCCGGTCTGTTCAGAGACAGCGACTCTCCCACCCAGTCACTCCCAGATGTCACCACCAGTGCCCATGTCCTCCAGCCATGGCCTCTTCCAGGCAGTGGTCTCATCCCCCTTCCTTCGCCCCTCAGGGACCTTGTCCCAAACCTTGTATGGTGGCCCCTGTCTGCGCCCCTGCAGAAAGCAAGCCCTCCAGCCGGCGTCCTTCAAGGGCAGTGTGGCATCCACATGAGGCCTTGTGGCTGGGCTCCTCCAGCATGAGGCATGTCCACAGCGGCCCTGTGCGGGCTGGGTTGAAGGATCACCCTCCGTGGGGAGAGAAGTACCTGTGAGCCGGGCATGCACGGCCAGCCTGCTGCTTGCTCTGGGCCTTGGTTAAGTGGAGCCCCAGAGCCACAGCCCCCCAGGCCTGAGTCTCACAGAGGACCCGGTGGGCACAAGCTGGCTCAGGATGACTCAGGCAGCCGACCTTCTTGAGGTTTCCAATCAGCTCAACCAATGTGCATCATGCAGCTCCCTTCTTCCAGGTACTGGGGACACAGTCTCTATGCTCCAAAAGCACATGACCTCAGGTCAGAGCTCCCCACGGGCCGTAACTCCATGCACAAATCCTCCTGCTGGAACAATCTTAGGGTCCACAGGCATAGGACAGGAAGATCTGAGAGAACATTCTGGAGGCAAGAACAGTGCAGCCCATGGGACAGGGCAGCAGGAGGCAGAGCCTCTCCCACCTGAGAGTCCCACAGGGCGAGGGGCAGGGCCTGCAGGGGGCCATGTGTTCCTCGAGCCCTCTTGACAAGTCAGTGGCCCGTGTGCGTCCCTCTCTCAGTGCGCAGGAGAGGCCAGCTGAGTCACTCTTCATTACCAGCTAGACGGGCTGCCCGTGGGTGGTGGGGCACTGGTGGCCGGCCCCACGGCATCTGTATGCTCAGTGCCCACCATCCTGGATGTACCAGCACCCCTGGACGTGACCGTGAGGTACAGAAAGTTAAGAACGTCCTGAAGGTCACAGAGCTGGTGAGGGCAGCAGGGAGATCCAGACTCCAGTTCTAAGAGGCTCCAAAACCTTGGTGTTGGGCTCTGGGCCACACTGCCCACAGGGACCCTGTGCAGGTGCCCACTGGTGAGACCCATGGGATGTCCCCGATGGCCCCATGACTTATCTCCCCACAACAGGGCAGGAAAGGACCAAGATTGCTGGCCCCCAAGGTCCACCCTGGACCCAGGCCTCCTGACAGGCCGTGGGGTCTCTGTATCAGTCGTCCTTCTCTAGTCCAGTGGGCAGAGGGCCACATGCTACACATCCCCCGAGGGCCTCCGGTGAGTGAGGCCAGCCGTGTCCCAACCAGAGCCTCTCCTAACTCTGCAGCACAGGCTGCGGGGCCCTGAGAACTCCCCGCCCCTCACAGCGACTCTTGTCTTCTGAAAAGTTGACAGAGGACAACTTCTGAAAGCTGTGACATTCTGCTCCTTGCCCCTGCCTGCCTCAGGGGCTGGTCCCAAGTCCCTGCCCAAATCCCCTCCCCCACCCAGGAGGGTCCCTTCACCAGGAAAGATAAAACAAAGCAAAGGACCGATTCTTCCTGCTCACGTGAGCACGTGTGCGTCTGGAAACGCTGTGCTCTCAGGGGACAGGGCTTCTCTGAGACAGGATGCCCAGCGCTGCTCCCCGTGGAAGAGAAACTGGGTGCCCCCACATCGCGACTGCGTTTCAGTTCCACGTGGTTGAGTTTACTGAGAACATGGGACTTTCCTAATTGTGCCGATTATGTTCATCTGCTTTTCAGCGGAGAGGGCCATCCCGGTCCAGGGCAAACAGGGCGAGGGGCGTCTGTCTCGGCATTCAATCCGGCGCCACCTTTTGAAACACATGTGACACAGCCACCGGAGGTCAAGAGTGGGGTGCTATTTAAAGGGCCCTGGCTAAGTGGCTTGGTGAGCACCTGTCACACGTCCTCCTGTTAGAATTGCTAAGATCAAGGAGCCTGGGCCACTAGAGAAAATGCTCTGAAGGGAGCCGTTAGCTGAGTGGGAGGAGACAGGGAGGTGGAAGACGCTGGTGGTTTCAGCCAGAAGCTCCACTGGGGCAGGACAGGTTGAAAAGGAGCAGGGAGAGATCGCGAATGTCCCCGCTCCTGCAGAGAAAAGATCTGAAGGGACGTTCATGTTTATTGAGCTGCAGGTCCTGTGCTGACCCCACCCACATAGTCTAGTGCATTCTGGATAATTTGACCTTCAGGAAAAGAGATTCTGTAGGATCCTTATAAAATATCTGGATGGCTTTGACACTGCTTAGATGACAGAAAGAGACTTTTAAGCACTTAGCTAAGCACACTAATCGCTTCAGGAATTACACCACCCCTCTGAACATGAACTTCCTGGGGGTGTTGACAGGGTAGTGCTGGTCCTGTTCTAATGTCTGATGACAGGGAATGGGGTCCCTGGAGCTCCAGGGGTCTCCTGGGGGGTGGGCCCAACCTGGCAGTGGATTCACGCCTGAGAGCCCGGCCGACCCCGTGAAGCCCTCCCCTCCTCCACGGCTGGTGAGATGGGGCAGGCCCTGGCCGCGGGAGGGAGAGGAGGGGCTGAGAGAACGGTGGGAGCGCCTCGGTGCCCAGCAGAGTGCCTGGCACACAGTGGTGCTTAATCAATGAGCCGAGGAAGGACCCATGCTAAAGCATTCCCAGAGAACCTCGCTCTGACAGCTCAGTGCAAAGGAAGCAGGGACACGGAGGCCGGCTCAGGACAGTCCCTCCCATGCTCTCATGGGCACAACTGCAGGTCCCCCAGAGGGGGCCTCCGCAAGGGGGTCCCTGCAATTCTCCCCTCCCCCCTTGGCCATGCCCTTCTTACAATGCCCTTCGTGGCAGCTGCACTGAAGCCAACATCAATTTTTTTCCTTTTTGTTTTTTGTTTTAGATCGAGTTATTGGCCTCCTGTGTGTGTGATCAGAATCAGATGGGAGATTGGAAAAGATCAAAACAAAACACAACACTGGTGCAGATCAATGGCAGGACCTGAGGACAAGTCACTTAGCAGTCTGGGAGATGCGGGCGGCCGTGCTGAGCGCACGGGGAGGAAAGACCAGAGCCCGGCGCTCAGAGCAGGCGCCCGTGAAGCCTCTGCCCACCCGGCACCCCGTCTCCTCCCTTCCTGAGCCATCGGCTCCCCACAAAGTCCCCCCCTTCCTCTCCTGGAGAGCAATTGAGTCGTCATACAGAGAATAGATGTCTAATGATCACAAGCACCCATGAGCATTCGGCAGCTTTGCCAGACACACCCTCACTGCAGCATACGGAGCAAACAGCCCGGGCCTCCAGGAGCCCCGGACACTTGGTGTCTGGAAAAAAGATAATTTGACTAGTGCTCTCTAGGACAAAGGAGACCAGTATCAAAACAGGAGCCAGGAGGCACATCTGCAGTATTAGAAACAGGCAGAATACTCCAGATTTGGGTGTCCCCCACAGGCAACCAGTTCCTGCTCACAAATCCCAGCTCAGTGCACATGGGCTTGTGGGGTGGCTGTCCTGCTCTGTGTAACAGGGTGGGCGGGACTGCACGTGGGAGGTTTCGGGAGCCTGTGCGAGGAACGTCAGTGCCTACTGTAGCTGGGAGTTCAGCGACACTGCCAACCAGCCTGTCAGTGTCCTTGGGCACAGCATGTGATACCCCTGGGGTGAGGACACTGTGTCTTCTCATCAACTCAGCAGAGACAAAGGTGATCTCAACACTGGAGGGTCACTGAGAGGACCAGACCAAGAAGGGCATGCAGAATGCTCCAGATAAAGCACACAGTGTGGCCGCACCACGGCCACTGTCACTTTCTCTGATACAAATGGAATTAACGTACAGACGCAAAGTGCCCAGCCCAGCCCAGGCACACAGGACCTGCCTTCTAAGTGTCTGCCACCGTCATCTGTCTTTATTTCTGTATTATTACCATCATCATTTTAATAATGATAATAACTACTATCATCATCATTACCATATATTATTATTAACATCTGCTGCACGTGGAAGTTTCCAACCCAACTCCAAACAGAGGTGAGGTTTCCCAGGTGGGGTGAGGGATAGAAGGACAGTCAGAGCAACAGACAAAGAGTTAGAAAACTCCCAAGCAACAGCTGCCACAATTCGGAAAACAGGACAAAAACAACCTCTCCCCCCACAAACACCCCTCCCCAAACGTATCCCAGGTTTGCAGTCGGGCCGGCCCCTCCAGCACTGTCCAGCAGCAAACACTGGGACGGGGTCTGGGCGTGTGGCTGGTGGGACGGCGCAGCCTCGCCCACGGGGCTGTTAGTAGGACACAGGCTCACGGACAGCCAGCTCGTCCTCCCCACCCCGTCTTTGCAGGAGAGAGGGTGCCGGAAGCACCATGCCACGTCCTGATTCAAATGTAAGAGATCACGCCCTATCCCCCTTCTAAATGCTGGAGATGGCGAAGCGGGAGACAAAGATCAGAAACCTCCGGAGAGAGGACACGATCCAGACACGTCCATTAAAAACGCTCCCCATAAGGCGGAGAGGGTCTCACATTTCAGACTCTCTTCCTCAATCGGCCCAGAGGAAGAGTAGAGTGGTTTAAGTGTTTGTTTCTAAAGGTCCTGCAAACCCCTGCAGGAAGAGTGCTGGGCGAGAGACACTCCGGGCCTCTGGGCTGTGCCCCGCGGGGGAGCCGCCAGGACAGCAAAAGCCCCAGCAGCTTCTCTCCTCCTGAGACCCTCCGCGAGGGCTCCGGACCAATGCTGTCCAAACGTGCAGCACAGGACTCAGTCCGGGGGCCAAGCGGGCCCGGCGCTGCCCTCTCAGGCAGCCACCCCTCACCTCCCTGTCGCCCCAACGGGTGCAAACGAAGAAAGCCAGGCCCCCAGATCAAGGCAGATGTAGGGCTTGTTTCTCTCTCCTCTGCTGAGGTTTTACCCGGGGGGAAAAGCCTAGGAAAAAAGAACATGGACTGTTTCCTAAATCAAAGAGGAACACAGGTTTCTATCAGCCATGAAAAGAACGGTAAATGAAACACTAATGAGGCTCATTGAAACAGGAAAGGTCTAACAGGACTCCCCTGCAGCAGAGGCCGGCTGGGAGAGGTCTGGGGTGAAGCCAGGCCTGGGAAGGGGCACAGAAGGGGTCTGCCAGCTCGGTCATTTGCCGCCACCATCCTCATGTCATCTCCCCCCACGGTCTGTGACTTTGGGTTAGCAGAGGGCCCCTCCCCCAAGTCTCTCTAGGAACAAACCCCCCAGGGACATCCAGCTCTGCCCAGCCCATGGCCCCTGGAGTGGTCTGCTTGGCAGGTGGGCCAGGAAGACGGGGAGACCAGGGCCTGCCATGTCCCATCAGAACCCCCTTGTCCAATGACCTCCTTGTAAGATAAAGGGACACTTACCCTGTTATCACCTTCTGGGGCCAGAGGGTCTGTCATCCAGGACCCAAACCTTGAGCCGGAGGTCTTGATGGTCACGGGGTCACTTATGCCCGTCAACTTGCCACAAGCTGGAAAAGAGCACGCAAGGTTCAGGAAAGTGAGGGCCTGGCCCGCACCCCACAGAGGCCGGCACCCCAACTGCCCAGGGAAGGTGCTGCAGGACAGCTGTCACACGGTGCCCTCACAGGCAACACCCCTCGCCCCAGAGGCAAGAGAAGCCACCCCCTCCCCAAAACAGAGAGAGACTGAGGCCAGGACAGGAAGGGCAGAACAAGGAGGGGCCTCTCTCCAGGGTCTCACCCTTCCTCATGCGCCTGGGGACAGGAGTGCAGAGCAGAGTGGCACCTCTGCAAGGGGGGACCAGCCTCGCCAGGACTCAGTTTTCTTCCCTGGGCAACGCGACAGCAGAAGCTCGACTTCCCAAGGCCGTCAGAGACCATGCAGTGGGACACCGGCCAGCACTGGGCGCAGCAGGCTCGCAATGAGGTGCTGCCCCAAGGCGGGATTCCTCCGTGAAGCACAATGTGACGCAGGCAGCCCAGGACCCCGCCTCACTGCAGGAGAGCGCACTCACTCCTCAGTGCCCAGGAGAAAGGCCTGGCTGCCTTCCTGCCTGGAGAGCCTGCGAGCTTTTCCCTGCAAGGGTGAGAGCGTCTCTTCTGCCTGGAGGAGGAGCCCCGGGCTGGGGGGCTGGGACTTTGAACACTAGAATGGACGGGAGCCTGGAGTGAGCTCAGCAGCCCTCCCATCTCACAGATGGTGGCCAGGGACGGGGAGCGAGGGTCGTGTTCACCCTGGCCGACCCTCATTCAGTCAGGGCTGAGCTGGAGCCCACAGCCCCCCGGCCCAGGGTGGCTACCACCCTGTGCAGAAATCCCACGCCTCCCACCTGGGAGCCGACCTGTTTGCACGGCCACACAGCTCCTCCAGAATACGTGAATCTAACCAACCTCCAAGCCCCAGGAGCTGGATTCCCCGAGACCCGCAGATAAAGGGCCCCCTCCAGGACGCCTCCCTTTCCCTCCAGGCTAGACATGTGTGTGACCTCCTAGGTCTGCGTGGCACCCCTAAAGTGCCACCACATTCACATATGTACACAGCAGTCTGCAAAGTGCAGAGAAGATCTAGGCGCTCATGGAAGACTATCCGTGACTTAACCCAGGGACCATGGGTTAGCCAGGGCAATCCTGCAAAGCAAGCAGGGCTGCCCCCCACGCTGCCCCCAAACTTAAAGTGGGGTGAGTGTGCCCATTAGCAGCATCCTACAAAACTGGAAAGAGGAAACCTGCCGACCCAGCCCAGAGCCAAGGCTTTTCTTCCTGTTGGTGGGACAGCACGTCTGGGCAACAGGAGGCTTTGAAGCTTTGAGGGCCCACTGCAAGGAGAAGCAAGACCGGCTTTGCACCCAGATTACCATCAAGTCCACTGCCCTGCCCCAAAGTCCCAGAGGCCCGGCTCCCAGGGCTGCCGCCTCTGGCCCAGATTGAAGAAAGGAATTCCACAGCTACTGGTACCCTCCTGTCTCTTCTCCGCAGTTACTCCCATGGGCCCACTTTAAGGAGGAACTGTGTCCTTCCCCCCACAGGACACTGTTCCCTCAGGGCTCGAGGCTTCCTGGCAGCAGCAGGCCGGGCAAGAAAGTGCCTGGTGATCGCGGCCTCAGGCAAGCTTGCTCGGACGCTGTGCACCAGCCCCCCGTCCTGACCAGGTGCCCCATCAGTGGGAGGAAAGGAGAGCAGAAGGAGACAGAGAGGTGACGGATGAGATGACCAGCGCCTACAGGGACTAGGAGTCAGAGACCCTGGGTGGGTTCTGGAAAATTCCATGAGAGATGCCTTTCCCATGAGAGCCTGTGACCAACTTTTCACCCCACATGCCTCCTGGGGATTCGGGCTGGGGGTTCGCAAAGGCTTCATCTGGAGGAGTGGAGAGCCTGGGGAAGTGGGAGCCTGAGGCCAGACCCCACCCCTCACCCTCAGGCCGGTTCTTCCTTTGTGCCTACTGACCTGGGGGTGTGGGGGTCCCAGGCTGCCTGAGGAGACTGCAGCCCCCTCAGAACTGGGTGGGAACCAGGAGAAACCCAGCAACACCCTCCTCCCAGCAACACCCTCCTCCCAGCAACACCCTCCTCCCAGCAACACCCTCCTCCCAGGTCCTCCCTGCCACCCCGAGAGGCCAGCGTCCACTAAGACACTATTGCCCCTGCGAGCTTCCCACGGAAGGGCTCCCCACCACAGAGCCAGGGGACGGTGGTTGGTTAGTTGTCTAAAGTCCAAAGGAACCACCACCCCCCACAGGTGTCACCGTTGGGGAGCTCAGGTGGAAGGCCGCTGGCTTTCCATCCAACAGCACCCTGGGGTTCCCGCCACTTCACAGTCCTCGGTCAGCATGATGGGCCTTCCCTGACGTGGACTCACACTAAACCTCTGTCCCAAGCCCACGCAGGCCCTGTCCTGGCTGGACGACCTCCCCCAAAGGAGATCAGACACCTGTCCCCCAGGTCACACGCAGACGGTGAAGAAGACAGGTCGATGCCCCGGTCAGCCCAGCTCTCCCTGCCGCCTCCTCCACCTGGAATGCCAGCCCTCCCCTCCCCACCGTCTTCACCGGCTTGACCCTCTTCCCTAAAGACATCCTGCTCTGAACTCCACCCCATTTTGTCCCTACTGACCTAAACCTGCGACTTAGATGCAAAAGTCGCACTTGGCTTAGAGAGGGCAGGGAGGGTGCAGCTGGCCCGTGCACCCTGCTCGTCCACTGCCGGCTGCGGGCACGGCTCCTGGGGCCCACGCGGTGGAGGCTGCCCCGCCTCCTCCAGGCAGGGAGTTATTTTTGGTTCTCTGTCCAGGCTGGTTCTGCCAAGACCTCGGGAACTGACAGGATCTAAAAAAGCCCACAGCAAAGCCTCGGTGGAATCTTGGCACATCCAGTTCAGGAAAGCAACCCTCTCTAGTCACGAGCGAGCGCTCAGGGTGCACGCAGGAGGTGGGAGGGGAAGGGGGAGGGGAGGGGAGGGGAGGCGAGGGGAGGGGGAGGGGAGGCGAGGGGAGGGGAGGGGAGGCGAGGGGAGGGAGGGGAGGGGAGGGAGGCGAGGGGAGGGGAGGGGAGGCGAGGGGAGGGGAGGGGAGGCGAGGGGAGGGGAGGGGAGGCGAGGGGAGGGGAGGCGAGGCGAGGGGAGGGGGAGGGGAGGCGAGGGGAGGCGAGGGGAGGGGAGGGGAGGCGAGGGGAGGGGAGGCGAGAGGAGGGGAGGGGAGGCGAGGGGAGGGGAGGGGAGTCGAGGGGAGGGGAGGGGAGTCGAGGGGAGGGGAGGGGAGGCGAGGGGAGGGGAGGGGAGGCGAGGGGAGGGGAGGCGAGGGGAGGGGAGGGGAGGCGAGGGGAGGGGAGGGGAGGCGAGGGGAGGGGAGGGGAGGCGAGGGGAGGGGAGGCGAGGGGAGGGGAGGGGAGGCGAGGGGAGGGGAGGCGAGGGGAGGGGAGGGGAGGCGAGGCGAGGGGAGGGGAGGCGAGGGGAGGGGAGGCGAGGGGAGGCGAGGGGAGGGGAGGCGAGGGGAGGGGAGGGGAGGGGAGGCGAGGGGAGGGGAGGGGAGGCGAGGGGAGGGGAGGGGGGGCGAGGGGGGGGCGAGGGGAGGGGGCGAGGGGAGGGGGGGGAGGGGAGAGGCGGGGCGGCGAGGGGAGGGGAGGCGAGGGGAGGGGAGGCGAGGGGAGGGGAGGGGAGGGGAGGCGAGGGGAGGGGAGGGGAGGGGAGGCGAGGGGAGGGAGCAGAGAGGGCTGGCTGCGCTCCCACGTCTCACAGGTTCTGTCTCAGAGGGACAGCACACCCGGTTGGGAGGGCCTGGCCATCCTGAGGGCCCAGGACAGGTCTCAGAAGGGAGGACAGCTTGCAAAGCTGGGAGCGTGGACAAGCCACCACGGCTGCAACAACCTGCCTCTTGCTTCTCCTAGGAGGAGGCCACTTCTGAAAAGCAGCCTGGGCGATCTCACAGAGCAGGCCATCAAGGAGCTCGGGCCAGAGACAGGAGTCGCTGGGCAACCACAGAGGCCAGGCAAGGAGGGCCGGCTGCCCTGTCACCAGGCCTCGGGTCCCTCCTCCTTGGTCCCAGCTCTTACGCCCCACCTGAGAGAAGTTAAGCCAGACGAACTTTGCCAGCGGGGAGTGTGGACAACACGTGTCCAAGATGCAGAGGACAGAGGCTGGGAGCAGGCAGCTCCCCAGCCAGGCCTCATGCTCAGACCAGAGCCTGCAGTGGGGGCCACCAGGGAAAGGGGCCACCTGGACACTCCTTTCTTCTCCTCACGTGGGAGGGGAGCAGGGCCCCCAGGAGACCTCGCCACACGCAACCCCTAGAACTTCCTGGAAGGAGCCAGAAAGGAAGGCTTAGCCGTGCCGGGATCCCACTTAAGTCGGTGCTTACGAGTGGCATTTTAGGTTGGGGTTCATTTCTTCCCTGTCATTCTAGTGGGTTCTTTTTCAGACGGAGGCACCCCAAGCTCTCCTCTCTCAACCCTTGACCAAATGCGCCAGTCTGCATGATGGCTTTGTCCAAGGCCCACACGCACGGCTTGCTCGACCCGCTCCAGGGCCCTGGGCGGGAGGGGAGAGTCAACCTCTCTCTCTGGTTGATCCTTCCTGACGCCTCCAGGGTTAGAGAACAAGAAAGAGGCTTCGGGACTTGTCTCCTCTAGGACAGGAGCCTGCAGTGGGACATTCATCAGTATGGATGCCAGGTGGGCCCAGCTCCCTAGGCTGGCAGAAAATTCTAGGATGCAGCCACAGGCTTTGTTAAGATGTGTTCTCGGTGAAACAAAAAGACCCCGACTCGCCCTGCAGCCAGGGTTCTACTCGTGGTTTTGGGTGTCTGCGGCTTCCTTCCCACCCTGTTAAATAAAAGAAGCTGAGAAAGCCTTTAGCATCTGAGCACCAGAATAGTCTAACTGGGAAAAGACCTAAAAGTCAGCAAGTCCCATCATTTTGCAGAGAGGACCAGTGAGGTATGGAGCTACCAGGCATAGACAGGTACAGGCACTCGGAGGCACTGGGCATCGGGCCTCATGTTTCTGGTTTCGCTCAGTTTGGCAGCTGGAGCATCTGACTCTGCAGGGTCTCCTTGGAGGAACAATCTCACGTCCCAGTTCAGGGGGACGAGGGTGAGGTCGATGGGCAGCCCTGCCCCTCCCCTTGCCTGGGAAGAAGACTTGCTCCTGCGGGATGGGGCGAAACTGCCTCCGTTCCAGAGAAAGCCTGGGAGATGCTGGGCAACCTCCAGTTCTAGAAATAAGTTTCAGATTCAAGTGTCTGGCTGGGCCACAGAGACAAACACACCATCCTATGGAAGAGGGATCTTTAGAAACGGAGACAGAAAGCAACCGGAACCCTGGTCCTTGTTTGATTTGCTTGTTTCTGTGTACGCTCTGGGGTCAGGAATTGTCAGCAGTATTGACAGGAAGAGAGGTGGCACAAGGAAGAACTGATTAAGAGGACTCTGGGAGAAGCGCAGGGAGACCCCCTCCTCCTTCACCACCCCAGGAAGGTAACCGGGACTGTTCGCTAGACCACGGGGCCTACAGGCAGACTTCACACCAGCAGGTGCAGCAGGTGACCAGGAGCCAAGCAGTCGAGGGGACGAGGAAGAAACCCCGTGCTACAGAGATGCCGCATCTCGCAGAAGTGCCCCCGCCCAGGATGGCTCGTGGCATGAGCGGCCCCTCGGTGCCGGGGCTGCTTCCTCGGCATTTCCCAGCAAGGAAGCAGACGGCTAGGATGGGTGCCTGAGGTGACTGGGTGCCTATTTGCAAGGCTAAAATAAGTCTAAATTAAGCAGCTACAGGATAGTCATTTGGTCCTTAAGTTACTGAGCTTGAACAAAAGCCTGGGAAGAGGTGGCAGGAGGAGCAGCTGCTGCTAAATCTATCTATCTATCTGTCCGTCAATCAGCTCTCAATCCATCAATCATCTAACATCTATCTCCATCATCTACCCACCTGCCGACCTACCTACCACCACCTCCTCATGGTGGGCACAGTGCTGGCCTGTGGTATGAATGACTTCTGGGAATTCTCACAGTGGCCCCAGGGTGCAGAACTGCCTGCACCCTCCTTTGTAGAGGTGAGGCAGCAGCTGAAATGCATGACGACAAACGCCCTGGGTGAGCTGCACAGCTATCGGGTGGCACTTACTACAATGGCCTCCCTGAGACCAGGGTGCACACAGTCTGCTATGCGTCAGAATCAGCGGGGTGCTGGCTATGCCGCCCCAGCCCCACCTGCAGACGCTCTGATTCAGCAGGGCTGCCTACACTCCCGGTAGGGAAAGAGCAGGACCTCCGGGGAGCTGTGAATCCTCTCCTTACACCCAAACCAATGGTTTTAGCCACCCAAGGGTGACCGTGTAAAAGACCCAAGATCTTAAGCCATCAGGTAAACTCGCCCAGCCACTAAGAAAAGGCCGAGCACAGAAGGGAAGGCTGGCGCTCCCGGGAGGGGCGGTGCTGCTCGGAAAGT
This sequence comes from Cynocephalus volans, assembly GCF_027409185.1. Lineage (NCBI taxonomy): Eukaryota > Metazoa > Chordata > Mammalia > Dermoptera > Cynocephalidae > Cynocephalus > Cynocephalus volans. The sequence continues at coordinate 3,132,636 of NC_084476.1, forward strand.
CCCCGCACGTCTGACCGTTTGGTACATTTCACCCCAAATCCCCATTTCGCTCCCTTGATTGGGAAATGTGGGGGGGTTCTCTTGGTTTTTCCCTGGTATACCCAGTCTGCACACCAGGGAGGAAAGACACTGCTTGTGGGGAAATAAATAACAAACCAACCAGCCAAAAAACCCACTGCTGGATACTTCAGAAGCCAAGGGAGACCCCTAAGGGGAAGGGTATGGGCGGCCTGGAGCGACAGGCGATGTGAACTCAGGGTCATTATGGGTAGACACCCAAAGACTGTACCCAACGGAGATGATCATATAGCCCCATGATCATTAATAGAGCCCAAATCACTAACATTTCAACACTCGCGCCAACTCCTAAAATGTCAAATTGGAAAGAGGTGGTAGGGACCACTCAGCCCAGGCCCCTCCTGAAGTCACCCAGCCCGTCACGCTTATGGCACAACACTGCAGAGAACCCCTCGTGTGACATCGCGAGAGTGTACACATCAAAACACAGTAGTTCCCAAACTCCCAACGTATCCTGCTGTCGTCTGTTCAGGACTGGGGAACTTAAAACTCTACGTCCTTACTGAGGATGCAGCGTTTAAAAACCATCGAGAAGCAGGAACCTGCTAAAACAACAATATCGGGCTGGCACTATTTTCTTTCCCTTCACATGTTCTTTCTCTTTCACCTGACAACACTAGAGATTTTTTAAAGTGTTTGCTCTTTTTCGATGTTTTAAGTTTATCATAAGGCATTTGGAGTGTGTGTCGGGGGCTGGGTGGGTGTATAAGGGGAACCCAGTGAGAACATCAGATAAAGCCTAAAGAAAACTTCTTAAGGCTAAATTACCGTAAAAAGTATACGATATAAAAATGAACAACCTTTGTGTTATAAAACAGTTGGCGAGGTGGGCTGGCTAATCTTTATTAAGAAAACCTAAAAATGGGACTGGGATTTGAAATGTGCTATTTAAAAGTAGACTCGGACACTAACACATTAAGATTTGTGAAGTAATTAACCCGGAAGTTGATGGGGTAAATGGGTAATCAATCACGAATAGGAATCAGCCCCCACTGGGGGTCCTTCTCAGAACACGTGAACATGGGCGAGGACCTCACTTGCTCAGAGGTCCCCTCCTTCCACGCCGTTTGGGGGGAGTCCTTTACTTGCTATGAAGGGCAAATCTTCTACTGTGATGTCACTGAATTTTTTTCTTTTTTATTCAAATTGCATATGAGTCAGTATCTCAACAAGCATCATCAGCCCTCATTCTCAACCTGGAGGAATCTGAGACGTATGTTTCCAGCCCTATTAAGCTTGTGTCTTAAACACTACACACGTCTGGCACGCACACACGTGCACACACGCATGCACATACACACATCAGATGGTATGCAGCATCTAACATCACCCTATTTTTTCCAGATGTACAACTCACTGGGGTCTGTGGACTGGCCTTCGCAAGGGGCATGGACAGGGACCAGCCCTAGGATGGGTGCTGCCTACACTTCTCCTTTACTGTCTCTCCAGGGAACCCTACCCAGGAGCCCTAATCCAGCCGTCACCTCGCTGAAGCCGGGCGGGCGCTGTCCGCGTCGGCACCACTCCCTAAGCCTGTGCGTGTGCAGGAGGTGGGCCGTGCAGCGCCACGTCCCCGCAGGGTTCCGGGCCTACCTAGTTTTTGCATGCATGCACGGAGCCTCTCTTCAAGATTGGACACTCTGCTCTGAAGTTCATCGTAGTCATAGGCGCCAATTTCCTCTTGCAGCTCGTTAAGCACTGACGTCAGATTCTGGACCTCCTCTTTAAACTGCAATACCAATTTGGCATCGGCCTTGTACTCTTCCAACACAGGTATCAAAGGCCTAAGTTCATCCATTTTCGCTTTTATCGCCTGCAAGGTTAAAATAAGCTGGTTCAGTGCTATGCATGCAAGAACTCGTAACACCCTGCCTCGGCCTGGCTTCTCCCTATTCGAGGGAAGATGTGCATACGCCTGCTTTATTTATAGAGTTATTTATTCTGGTCCAAATGAGTTGGAAGAGCGTATTAAACAGTCCTCAGAACACCAACATATTTGGGAAAGGTCTTTATTGTCAGTTTAGAATGCAACATCTGAAGGTTACATGCTTTAAGTCACATACACAAAGTTCTTTTTTTTTTTTCTTTCTTTTTCAAAAAATGCATTGACAAGGGTTCAAACTATTCATGAAATGCATCTACAGTCGCATGCAAAGGAGGATCCTGGTTGTATTCAAGGTTCCTTAGTGATATGGTGCTAAGGATTGGAAAATAATAGTAAAAATGCATGGTGCAAAAAGCTCTCTGGCTCTCTTTCATGGTTACAGGGAGTGGACTGCTTCTTCAGTCACTGCAGCATTGAAAAAACTCTTTTAAGTTAGCCCTGCAAGCAAGAAAATGAAATACTGTTGAGGAACTAGCTCACTAGCCTGCCTTAAACAGATAGCCATTAATAGACAAATACTTTCATGGTCACTTAAAAAAAGTCACACTTTAATGCTAGAGTTAGTCAAAACAAACTGCTTTAACAGATTCTCACAACAGTTTCTCCTGGAATTTTTTAATGTGGTGAAAGCAAGGTGAATGGCAAGGGCTGGCTTTTCCTCCCCCAGAGCTAGTGACCCCGAATTTTGGGACTCAGAGATGTGTGTGTGGGCAATGCTTGCAGGGGGAGCTGCCTCACAGCTACTGAACACACCCTGTCTCCAGAATCTGTCCACCACAGAGAAGGCAGTGCTGGCCCTTCAAGGAGAGACACCGACTCTGTTTGGTCAGACAAGTCACAATCTCTCTTCAAGATAATTCATGATGGCATGTCAGGAGCAAGGACAAAACGTCCACTTGCCTCCAACCAGAGCAATCAGCTCCTTTTCACCTCAACGGGATCAGGCCCACTATTATTTTATTTATAATACAGATTTAGAACTTCATTAGCTTGCCATTTCGTCTATCTAATATATTGCTTTTAAAAGAGAATTAGTTCTTGCTTCATGCAGGGAGCACATCAAAGAAAAACATTAGCATAAAAAGGACGGGAAGACAGAGACAGAGCACATCAGCAGTTTTCAGCCAAGCAAGGCTGTGTAATTTGACCTCTCCCCCTACATCTGGGCTATATTTCTAATTAACATGCATGTATACCTTAATTAAGGTGGCCTATAATTTCTCATTCTAATCGTTTTGAAGCTGAGTACACCATAGGTGTACAATCATATATACATACAGTTATATATACATATCTGACCATATGTATATATAATTTTAGGTCCAACAAACTCCGGCTTTAACATCCAGAGTTACCCGGAGAAGCAGGACACTTAGGACAAGCTGAGAAAGACGCTGGTGTCTCTCTCTCTTTTCCCTGCAAGTCTACAGCATGCCTTGTCATAGCTAAATTAGGTCAGATGTGAAAAACTGCCCGGAGTGATCCCTGTTCGGAAACGTCTCTAATCAATTAAGCTAATCCTTGGCTAATGTGATTTACCTGCAGCAGCTGTGAAATGACAAGGGCCAATAATGATGTCCCTTCCCAGCTAATGTGCAACCTGGCCAGAGAAGAATGGGATCTGGGGCCCCTGGCTTCCAAACCAGACTGATGGGGGCTTAGGAGCTAATGTGGGCTGAAACTGCTGCTCCGGCCTGCCTCATTCAAGGTGTCTTTTTCCAAACCAGGTTTGGGCTGGGTTGCCTCTCTGCTTCCAAGGGCAGCAGTCCTTTGCAGGGCAAAAAGCAATCCTTCCTGTGCTCCTCCCAGCCCCAAGTCACTATTTCTGTCGGTAAAGGGAAAGCTAGAAGGGGAAACAAGCCCAGCCTCGGAAGAGGAAGGGGGCGGGAAGGAGGAGGGGGAAGAGGGGAAGGAGGGAGCATACATACCTTGAACTGCCTGGCCAGGTGTTGCTTATGACTCTCCTCCACCTGTTTGAACTTGGACTCCAGTCCTTTCATTTGGTTCTCCATCTTCTCCACATACTGCAAGTCCCTCTGAGTCCGCCTATCCAAGACCTCTATGGATTGAGACATGTTTTGCACCTGTCAAAAGGGCAACAGGTTCAGGGAAAGAGCTGTGGCAGGTGCCAGAGGATCCTGCCCCACACTGCTCGTGCCTGACACTGACCTCTCCCGCACAGCTGCACACTGGGAACTGGAAGTGGCCCGTGCACTATTGACTAATCACCAGCACCAAAGACTATTAGGACCAGCAACCCAGCAACTCCCCAAACAGAGCAAACTGGTTCAGTAACCTTTCCTCTGCCATCTTCCAAACGTGTTCTTACAATCAGGAATGCAAATCAGGTGTGCAGGTGTCTCCAGTTCCTCACTTGTTATAGCTCCAGGCACAGGACCTTGGGTGATTTGCCTTTTTCTCTTTTTGGGGGTGAGGGGATTGTTTCTAGTCTCTTTGTGTTGCAGGATGAAAATAGTCAGGCAGGCATAAATACCAACAGAGATGAACAGCACTGCTGGGCTGCCCCACCCCCAGGTATAAATCCTCCTTCCCCCTAAATCTCGCTGTGTCTTGCTGGGAAGGTTGATTGCTTAAGTGCAGAATGAAGGAATAAGGGAAGCCCGCTCCCTGATTCTGCATCCAGCCTGCTTTCCCATCTCACAGGCCATCCATCACACCCCACAATATCATAGGTAGATGACTGCTCTGCAAACATGCACATTCAGAACATAGAGTCAGGAATCAATCACCCGGCAAATGAAGAATTGCTGTTTTACATCTTTACAGGCAGATCTGAATTGAGTCTAGCCTCAAGATGCAAGTTTAATATTCAACAGGATTCCAGAGAGCTTAAAAGAAAAACAGCTTTAGTGCAGCCACCTGCCAGCGCATCTCATTTTCAGGAACTGGCTTGCGCTTCTGTATAAATGCACTCGGGGCCATGAGCAAGTGGAATGCAACTGAGGATTGCCGTGTGGTGTTGGGGTCATTTTCTCAGAACCTAATCCAATTACTAGGGAGGAAGATACCTCCATAACAGCAAATCTTCATTTCTGATTTTTTGCATAATTTGAAAATACTCTCCCTTCTAGGAACAGAATCGTATGGGTATGAGGCTTAGGTTTGCCTGGTCAGTGATAAGAAGAGGGAACAGTGTGGTTTCCACCCCTTACTGTGCATCCTGCACCCCAGCAAATAAGATAAAATAAGACAGCAACCAAAAGCCTTCTCAGTAAGAGGAAGGCCACTACTGCTTATCTCAGCACTTAAAGATGCATGGAATTTTATGACTTGTTATTTGAAAGTAATACACACAAATTTATTTTAAAATTTAAGTTTGTAAAACACATTACGGGGGTGACTTTGACTCTGATCCCTTCTCTTTAGACATCCTGTGGGAAACAAATGCATTTATTTGCTCTTTTTCCTTTTCTCTCTCTGCTTCCCCTCACCTGTCTTATTCCATCACTTTGAATAACTGCAGCACATCTTTTGAGAACAGTTGTAAAGTTTGGTTTTATTCATCCTTCAAGGCCCCACCGAATACCACCTCCTCCAGGGAGGCTTCCCTGATGAGCTAAGCCAGAATGGCTGCATACTATTTGGAAACCACATCACCACTTTGTTGGCACAATGCCTGTAGGCCACATACCTGTCTCATCTACCTTGTTGGACAAGAAACACACGCAGGGAGGGAGACTGGGCCTTATCCACACCTGTAACCCCACACAAAGTCCAGGAAGGGCCCCTGCAGCCACAGGACTGGAGGAAGAAATGACCTATATGGAAGCTCCAGGAAGGACCCCTCCTCCCACTCGCCCCAGAGGGGATACAGTTCGGGGATATGATTCCTGACAGCAAAGTCCACAGCAGTGAGGACTAAAATGTGCCACGGAGAAGCTGCTGAGCTCATGCTGGCTGCAGTCGGAAGACCACACGCACAGCATGTTGCTCCCCAGAGAAAAAATGCTTTTAACAAGTTTTAAATTTTAAAGATTAGGCTTTAAATTTAAAAGATAAATTTTAAAGATGCCAAGCTACTCAGCTGCCTTAAAACAAAATAAATACCATCCTATGGCTCTGCTAACCCTGAACGTGCACTTTCCTTTCTGGACTATTACAAGGCGCAGGCACTGGTAAGCCTGTGACCGATAATGGTGTCTAGGGTCACAGTCACTGTCCCCAATCCTCCATCTGCAAGAAGATCACTGTCCACAGCGCCCTTCTCCAAGCACATGCATCCTCTTACCTGCAGGATGTGTGTCCAAGAAGCCAACCGGCATGCTCAAGGTCACAAAGCTACTCATTAGCACAATCCACCCCATGCCCTGCCCAATGTGGCAGCAGGTGCTAAGAAGTGGGGGAGGGACATCAGAACACACAACAGACACACCTGGCCTCAGGAGAATGGCTAATTGCTAAAATCTATTGAACATTTTCAATGTTCCAGACACTATGCTGAGCCTGTTATGTTATTTATCTTTGATCTTTACAAAACCCCGGGAGGCGAATAGTTTTGAGTCCCATTTTACACATATAGAGACCAAGGGTCAGAGAAGTTAAGGAACATGCCTACTGTCACAGAACCAGGGCAGCCAGTTCGAGGCTCAACTGATTCCAAAGACTCCACGCTTCAACGGAGAGCCATGCGCTTCCTCAGCGAGAACAGAGCCCGAGCCCCGCCCCGGTCCTGTGGTTCTCAGCCCCAGCTGCACTCCAGACCCCAGCAGAGCTTCCACAGCATCTTGACACCCAGACCTGACCCAGGGACTCCAGCCTATGAGTGATTATCACAGCCTCTGGGGTGGGGGCCCTGGGACTCCAGACTTTTACAGTCTCTGCAGCTGGGTTTTAACAAGAAGCCAGGCTGGAGAAACCCAGGACCAGTTGGAATATGCTCTAAGGCACACGACCTGCGGTTTCCGGAGCATCCTCCCCTGCTCCCGTCTCAGGATGGTGGTGCCCTGTCTGTGCCTCGCCCCGCCCACCCCACCTCCACGCATGCACACGCACTCACATTCACACGCACGCACATGCACATGCACAGGCGAGAGGAGAAAAGAGGAGGAGGAAAGAAAGGAAGCATCACGTAGACCAAGGCAGGAGAGGAGCCAGGGAAGGAACGGCCCGCCCGGCTTAAAAACACCGTGCAGAGAGCATTAGAGAGGGCAGCCCTCTCTCACGACCGATGGCTTGTGCCCTCTGAACACAGAAGGCCCGCTGTGGAGTGAAATAGGGCTTTACATCTGTAAGCAGTAATGCTGTGTGGCGTGTACAGACAGAAAGGGAAGCCCAAGGCCTGTACTCCCAGGGGCTCATAGAGGTTTCTGGAACCGATTTCCAACCCATGTGCCTTCCCACCAAGCGCCCCCCCGCAAGGGCTCCCAGGTCCTGCTCTGCAGGGCCGCCCTCCGCCCCCATGCCTGCAGCAGTCCCTCAGGCCTCTCCACGCTCTGCCCCGTCGTCTACAATCCTGAATAATTAAAGGCTCAGTTAGGCTCTGCTCTAGTTTGGTGTTAATAAATGTTTGTGGAATCTGTCAAATGCATTTCACTTTAATTCTTTTAAAATGATTTACTCAGATTGGTTAAAGATGACAGGAAAAAAAATCCACTCTACTTCGAGGGAGTAGGCTCTAAGCAGGCCCTGGGCGTCAGATGCTTCCTTCTTGCCCCTTCCAGACGGGCCCTGGAGCACAGGAACAGGCAGCAACTGGAGCCTTCGGAGCCTGGCAGAGCTGCGAGGACCCTCTGCAATCTCTAGCCCACCCTCTCCATTGACAGTTGAAGAAACTGAGTCCGAAAAAGGGGCCCTTTGCCCGCAGCTCTGCGAGGGTCTGTGGCTGAGCTGGCCTCGAACTGAAGAACTTTGACCCAGCTGGGGCCGTGCTGTCCTCCCACCCAGCTGCGTCCACCTTCCTCGGCACGGGCAGCAAGAGGAGCGTCTCTACTCACAGCTCAGGGCCTGTCCCCAAGTCACAGAGCCCCTGACTCCACACAGACCTCCTCTTATACTCCTAAACTAATGCCCATTTTAGAAAGTCCAAGGCCAATTTGCAGGAAAAGTCACATCTTTAATAGTGAGTGTATGTGTGTGTGCGTGTGTGTGTGCGGTGTGACCCCAGGGTGGGAGGGTCCCTGGCCTGTAAATACTACATATAAACACCCCCTTTCCCTGAGGAGGAAGATGAGCAGGAGAGAAAGGCCCACCCATTTCTCTTTCTTCCCTGAGTAACTCCCAGGCGACCCATGCACATTAATTAACCAGAAAATACAGAGTCCTGGAGGTGGGATGTGCCAGGAGCCTATGGGCTGTGCTGGTCAGGAGAAGGCATGGGGGAGGCACACGCAGCCAGGTGGGGAGCTGATCCATATGTGTCTGAGTGCCCCTCCCCTGCTAACTAGATGTTTGGCTTGGGACACATCAGTCCACCTATCAGGACCCAAATTTCCCCTTCTTGAAATAGAGTGAAAAATACCACCAGCCTCATATGTTCTTGTGAAGATTAAGAGAAACAATGGATTCAAAATGTGTCTGCACATTACACACTGCTGTCCCCGTACAGGTTACAAAGGTGACAACGTAGCTGCTTCTGCACAAGAATGGCATCCACGGGGGTTGGTCCAACCACTCAAAGGCACATAAAATCCAAATGCCCTGCACTCCTGAGTTCAAAGGAGCTCTCTCTGGTGGCTGCTCGGTGACAGCTCCGAGCCCACTGCACTACAGATCCTGAGCATCACTCAGAGAGATGGCAGTGTGGGACAGGAGCCCTATGTCCATCTTGCTATGCCCACAGACCAGGAGGCAGGCGTCTCCATCCACCCAGGCATCTGTCCATCCATCCATCCACCCATTCATTCATTCACAAATATTTTGAGTGGAGGTAAGACAGGAAAGAGCTGGGATGGACCAGGCAAGCTAGCCAAGCTTTGGTGCTGGTGTGAGCACATGCGCACACACACATGCACACACACACATGCGCGCACACACACACACACACACACACGCACACACACAACCTGCGTGGACAAGCTCACCTTCTCCAGCAGCTGCCTCAGCTGTTTCGTGCGGGCATCCCGTGAACACATGGTCTGCTGGGGGGCGACCACCGTGCAGATGCACCTGCCCTCGCTGTCCTGGGCAGAGCTGTACACCTGCCAGCTCTCCTCAGGGTTGGTGGGCAGCACCTGGAGAGGGGGCAGGGGAGACAAGGCAGGGGAAAGAGAGAACGTGAAACCGTAAGGTGGCGCATCAGAGGCAACAACCAGGGGAGACTGTCCACAGCCATCCTGGGGGAAGGGCACAAGGAGATGGCCCAAGGAGGGAAAGGGACCCCTGGGAACAGAGGCACAAGTCTCCCATTATGGTGCCCAGAGGGCTGGAAGAATGCCAAAGAGACACGACTCTTCATTTGTTTAAATTTAAGTTCCACCCAAAAGCTGTCTGGAGTTATGGCATCTGACCAAACTGATATGCTGGGTAGATGGGAGGGGTGACTAGAGGCCACTAGGCGGGAAAGTGAGTGGCCGGGTGACTCACAGCAGGCACGGAACTCAGAAATAAGATATCCTCCCTGCTAGGCCAGCAGGAGTGGCTGGTGCAGCCGAGCCTCGCTCCGCCACCACCTGACACTGGAGATGAAACACTGATGGTAATGGCCCCGGATCCAGCAGCCTATTAGCCCAGCGCTGCAACGGCCTGAGCTACGGCAACCTTCCTGCTGGCAGCCCAGAGAAGACTGGCCCGAGAAAACACCGGGCTTCCAACTCCATGCGGCTCCCACCCACCAGCCATTTGATGGATGTCACCAAATGGCTGGTGACATGTTTTGCAGGGGGGTCACCGCCAACCTCATTCCTGAAGTTTGCCCAAAGACCACCGAGAAACCAGAGCTACCCATGGTTTTCTCTCTCACTGTGCAGCCCAGCCCAGGTGGTCCTGACCACCTGGTACACAGGGCGGCACCAAGCCCAAACACTCCCTGAACGTGTACCCTGTGCCCTCCTGCTGGCCTGCAGCCTGCCACTGTCTCCAAGCAGTTCCCCTCTAGTGTCATCAGCCACCTCCCTGCTACCTTTAGCGTGGGGACGGGGAGGAGACGTTGGGCGGGGAGAACCTATAGTAGCAATATGTTTTAATTTCATTCATTTCCAACACCAGAAGCTCAAGACCCAGAGGCAGGAATAGTCATTAAGAAGAAAACACTGCAATTCTGGAAACAGCAAGTGAGGTGGCCATAATAAGGGTTTCAGGAGGGGGTCACACCACAGAGACCCTCTCCCAGAGCCCTGCGGCTTTGGCAGCAAAAAGGGAGCTGGAGAGACTTGTGTCCTTCGCCTCTCCTTTCAGCCTAGAGGGGAACTGGCCTGGCCCCTCGCTGTTCGGTGGTTCCAGCTCAGCCTCTGCTCAGCCACCAAGTCAGCCCTGCCCAGAAGCTGCCCTGACCACTGCTCCCCCTACCTCTAGGCTCCAGAAGGGAGGAGTTCAGAGGCAAGGAGGGAGGGACACAGAAGTCCAAGGCCAGGGGGCTCGCTGGAAGCTGGCGGTTCCTAGGGGCCCTCCCCAGCCCTTCTGCACCCTCCGCCCAGGGGACCCCGAAGGACTTTTGCATGGGGATGAGGAGAGGAGAGCTCCTGGGACTCTGGGAATGCAGGTGAGGGCAGGAGCTCCTGAGCCCACCTGGGCCTGGAACCCCACTCCAGGGCCGGGTGGAGTCCAGTCCGGCTTTTACAAAGCGCGGCGGGCTCAAAGTCCTGGCTGCACCCAGCCCAGACTGGGGTCTAGAAGTCTCCACCCCTTACTTGCTGAGTGACCTTGGACAAGTCCCCAAGTCTCCAGCCTCAGTTTCCTAGCCTTTTCGATGAGAGACTTATCAGTGAACGAGAACTCCAGGCCTCTGAGGCCCTGAGCAGGTTCCCCCAGCCCCGCGAGGGGACCAGGTGAAGAAAGTGTCGCCCCAGGCGTGCCCGGGTGCGGGTGGGGGCCGCGGCAGGAGCGGCTGAGGCTGGGAGTCGGGGAGCAGGGTCACCCCCGTAGCGCGGAGAAGCCGGCTCGAACCCCCTGCCCTTGCCCTGCACCCCGCCGCCTTCCGGGCGACTCGGTCCCCAGGGGCTGGGGACTGAGGACGGAGGAGGGGGTGAGGGGGCCGCGCGAAGGCGGGCGGCGGGCGCACTTACGCCGGTGCTGCGGTCGAGCGTCCCGCCGCTGGCCGCCGAGAGCTTGGTGGTGTTGAGGCCCACCAGCGAGGGCAGCGTCTGGGACATCCAGTTGGTGACCATGGCCATGGTGCTCAGCACAACCCCGATCTTGAGCAGCGGCACCGACATCGCGCCTCGAGTCGCCTGCTGCGCCCGCGCCGCGCTGGCGCCGGCTCCCGCGCCCCGGGCAGCCTTCAGGCGGCGGGCACCGCGGCGGCCAGGGGCGCCCGGCTGTGTCCCCGCGCCCCCTCCGCCCGCCGCCGCCCGCCCGCCGCCGCCGCCGCCGCCCCGCGCGCCCCGGCCATCGCCGCGCCGCCCCCGGGCGCCAGGGAAGGTGGTGGCCCGGTGGCCGCTGCCCGCCGCGCGCTGCTCGCCCCGCGCCCCGCCGCGTCTCCGCGCTCCGCCGCCAGCGAGGGCCGCCCGGCTCTGAGCGCGGCGCGGGCTGCGCGCGGGGGCCGCGGCCGGGAGGCGGGGACACGGCCGGGCGGCGGCCGACGCAATCCGCCCAGGAAATGGGTGGATTTTTCCTCTCGGCTCCGGCTCCCCGCCGCCCCCTGGCTGCTGGCAGCGAGGTCTGCAAACCCCGGTCCGCCCAGGAGTTGGGATCAGGGGTGACCCGGGAGGACAGACACGCCACCGCCCCCAAATCATGAAAAGTCTGGCGGCGGCGCGGCAGCCCTGGCAGGGCGCACGGTCGCTCCCTCCTGCCCCGCGCGCTCTCCCGCGCTCACGGCCCGGTCGCAGCGAGGCCCCGACACCCCTCTCAGGCACCCCACCCCCGCCCAGGGCCAGCTTTGGGAACAAGGGTTGACGATGAGGGACCGCTCCACCGCGGCTGCTGGGACCCTTCTTCGCGGATGGTTCGAAGGTCCCCGCCAGCCTGGGGCCGCCGCCGCCGCCTGAAACCCAGCCAGGAGGGGGAGCTCGTGGCTGGCTCCGGGGGAGGGTCTCCATCGCCAGCGCGGGGGTCGGGGGTGCGGGGTGGTTGGTGCAAAGTGAAAGGCTCCCCTGCCAGCCCCGCCTCCTCCCCTCCTCCCACCCCTGCAGCCGCGGTGTCCTAAGGCCTCGGAGGGAGGGCCAACTGGAACTCCTGGCCCCAGCCACCGAGGGTTTCTGGAGGCAGGTCTGAGCAGGAGGGGGCTAGCGCGCCCGGCTGTGCTTGCACAGGGGTGCAGGGGGCTCTGCACACAGGCAGAAGCTGTGCGTAGGTCTGGGGCTCAGACATGGGTGCCATGTGGGGGATGTAGGGGTGTGTGGTTGAGGGGCGTGGGTGGGTGGGGGCCTTCACTGGCTCCCCATGTCCCTGTCAAGGATGGGGCTGGAGTCCAGGTGCCCAGCACAGCGGGCAGGGCATGTTGGCACAGCTGCCACCTCCTCCCTGCCCTCCGCAGCATCAGCACCAGGACACGTGTAAGTCTCATCAGAAGCGCAGGCCTGACTGGGTCAAACACCTTAATAGGGCTTTTGCATTTGCAGAGGGCTTCTAATCGGAGATGAAAGCCGCTTCGTCCAGGCCTTCCCTTAAGCTTCCCCAGCCATTTGGGAGGAAAAGAATCCCCCAGATCACTCACTACACTCCTTTCTGCCTGGGTGAAAATTAATCTCCCTTCCTGGAAAGGGATTTGAAAGACGGATTCTGGAACTGAAGGAGCCAGCCTCCCTGGCATCCGCCAAAGAACACGCCTTTCTGGAGCTTTTCTCTTTGTGTGCTCAGGCCCCGTGTGTAGAGAGGACTTCAGCTGCAGCCAAGATGATCCTGGCCTGAGTGTGGGGTGTGAGACCTGCTGGCTGAAGGAGTCCCTCTGATGTGTTTTTCTGATTAGCAGCACGGGATCCCAGGCAGCGGATCTGGGTTGGATACCAGAAAATTCCAACTGTTGGGGGATGGCGCCATCTCCCAGTGCAAGCCAGTACTGCAGGCTCTGCTCACAGAACCAGCGGGGTCTAAACCACACCAAGTCACACCAGGCTGGCGTGTTGGAGTCAGCATTCATCAAGTGCCATGCATAGTTAACACAGATTCAGGGCCACAAGCCACATCTTTCCAAATCATGCACAGCCCCTTCCCACTGCAGAAGGACAAAGACCACTTATTTTATTGGAACAACTTCAAACCTAACCCGATCCAATCCACAAAACTCTCTGGTCATCCCAGAAGCCACAGATATTTATTTAACACCTACTAAGTGCAGGATGTGGGGTATAGCATGCTGTAAACCCCAGAACATAAGCATCACCAAGGCGATAATGCATTCCTGGGCACTAAAACTTCTCTGCAACCTAACCAGTAGATGCTTTTGCTGGAAGTGGGGCATCTCAGAATGTTCACGCCACGTACAGACTCTGGAATCGTCTGGGTTCAGGTGCTGGCTCTGCCATCAACTGGCTGTTTGACCTTGGCCCAGTTAATTAACTTATCTGTGCCTCAGTTTCCCCATCTGTAAAATAGGTATAATAGCAGTAACTTTGCTTTTTTATAATAGCAGTAACTGGAGTTCTATGAGCACAAAATGAGCTGGTACAGGAACAAGCTTGGCACCTAATAAAGGTGATAATCATTGTCATTATACTTTACAGAGACAAAACAGGCTCAAAGAGGACCTCAGCTGAGCAGCCTGTGCTTAAGGGGTGTCAGAACTGAGATACAAAATAAGGTTTGATGACCCCAGAACCTCTGCCACCTCTCTTTAGAGATGCTATTGGCTAAAGACCATCGACAAGAGATGTACAAACATGGAGGAGGTATTGTTGGATATGAAAATAACCCCCAATAACCAGAGCTACATTCTAGGAAGCTTCAATCCCAGATGGACAGATAGAAAAAATAAGAATTTAACAAACAAACAAAAAATCAGTCCTGTCCTGATTTTGAAGAACTTCTGATTTGCTTTTATGTTAGTAATGTCCCATAAGGATTTACAATTGGTACTCTAAATTTGAAGAGAGCCAACTTGGCTGGGCTACTGAACAGAGGAAAGGAAATCCAGGTGGTTTGCAATGAAGAAGTCAAGTGCTCCTCCACAGAACTGCTGGAGGCAGGAAGACCCGGGAATTGATGAGTTGTCTTCAGTCCCACTGGCCCAGGGACTCTTTCCCACCTTCTTAGGGACAGGCAATTAGGGCACTGCCTAGAGATTTGAAACCCATTATCATATCTCTCCGAGCTCACTGTCATGTTGGGAGCCAGAGGGTGTATGGCTCCCCTAAGGCATGGCTGACAAGTACTCTTTTAAAAATGCCGTTTTGGGTTACTCACATTGAACTTGCCAATTATAAACTGGGCCTTGAAATTCCGAAGATCCCTAGGAACTAAGCTGATCCCAGGAGACTAAAGGATTTGAGAGTGATGGAAGGAAAAACTGACCCCCACCATCCCTGACACCTTTAAATCCTAGTCATCATCTCTTCCCTGTTTGCCCATGTTTATAAAGAACTGAATAGACGTGTAGCTCTCACCCACCCTGTGTGGGATGTGTGAATAGCACAGGGGTGTGCAGTGAATATGGCACTAGACTTCCACCTGGGAGCCTGCACCTACACTGCTCTAACCTGCACCCCAGCTTCTCCACCCTGCACCTGAGCTGCTCCAAACTGCACCCCAGCTTCTCCAATCTGCACCCCAGCTTCTCCAACCTGCACCTGAGCTGCTCCAACCTGCATCCCAGTTGCTCCAACCTGCACCCCAGGTGTTCCAACCTGCACCCCAGCTGCTCCAGCCTGCATCCCAGCTGCTCCAGCCTGCATCCCAGCTGCTCTAACCTGCACCTGAGCGGCTCCAACCTGCACCTCAGCTGTTCCAAGTTGCACCTGAGGGGCTCCAACCTGCATCTCAGCTGCTCTAACTTGCACCCGAACTCCTCCAACCTGCACCTGAGCTGTTCCAACCTGCATACCAGCTGCTCTAACCTGCACCTGAACTGCTTCAACCTGCACTCGAGCTGCTCCAACCTATACCTGTGGTATTCCAACCCACACCTATGCTGTTGTAACCTACACCTGTGCTGTTGTTTGTAATTCACACCTGTGCTGCTCTAACCTGCTCCTGAGCTGCTCTAACTTATAGCTGTGCTATTACATCCCACAGCTGTGCTGCTCTAACCTTTACCTGTGCTGCTGTAATCTGCATCTGTGGAGCTCTAACCTGCAGCTGTATTGCTCCAACCTGCACCCCAACTGCTCTAACGTGCAGCTGAGCTGTTCTAGCATGCTGGGAGGTTGGAGTTAAGTCACTCCAACTCTTCTAATGTGAAACCGAAGTCCTGTCCAGTTTCCGAGATCTATGATTCAGGGGAATGACAAATGCTTTCAATGCTTTTGAAAGGACCATCAGAGCAGCCTCAAGTGAGTGTGATTAGATGTAGAAGGCCACACAGCATTTCCGAAAGCAAACTATGGATTGCTGAAGAATAAAAGAATTTGGATTAAAGGATCCATGGCGTCAGTCAACACCAAGTGTTCCTAGAGAGGAATTTAAATTTCACTTTCCACTTGACTTCCCTTGAAGCAAGGGCTCGCTTACATCTGCAACTCTGAATAATCATAATAATATGACCGAGCAGGCACTGGGCCCCAGACAGCACTGGGGATTTGCAATGCATGACATCACTTAATCCTCATAGAAGCACAGGGGGCAGTGCTATTGTTGACTCCACTGTACAGGTGAAGAGCCTCAGGCTTGGACAGATGACAAGACCTGTCCAAGTTCATGTGGTGAGACTGCCTATTTCCTGGCCAAGCCCATAACCATGGTAGCATCCCTGCTCTCAGCCATCGCAGCCACCATCAAATCTCATGTGTCCCAGAAGTGGCATGATCTGCAAGGCCACAGAAGCCCTGCACTATTCCACATGGAGGCCTGCCAGAAGACATTCCTGTCAGAGCATTCCAAGGCCCTTGCCCACTAAGCCCGTGTGAAGGACCTGGGGTGGCTCTCCCTCTACAATTCCTGTCACAGGCCTGCGGTGCTGGGTCACCTGTCACGATGAGTTAGAGCGGCCAGGTCTCTGTCCTCATGTCAGCCCCTTTGTAGGTCTTGGCCTTGGTGGACTCTGCACACCTCCATCAACACACATAGAAACAAGAATACCAACCCGCACGGCCCTGGACAGCGCAGCTCTGAAAACAGGGGCTAACACTGGGCCACTGTGAAAGGACGCTCTCGCCTAAAGTTCCGTAGTGCTTGCAAGGGACAAACGCATGTGAGGTGTAAGAGAGGCAGCAGTGAAGGCCCATGACAGCTGGGTGGTGAGCTGGGAGGACACGTCGACTGTGGCTGCCTCACAGTAATGTGGAGGTCCACAGGGTGAGACTCGCTCAGGTCCCAGAGCCAGGAGCGGACGCTCTGCCAGAAGCAGGTCTCCGGGCCACTCCCCGATGCTCCTTGGCAAAGGGACACCCCAAGGGACAAAGTGTGAATGCCCTTTTTCTGTTTAAAATATGCATATTGTCCTCAAGCTGTTTGCAAATTGTTTGAGAGGAGAGAGGGGAGAGAAAAAATGTGGGGGACTGGGAGAGAGAGAGAGAGAGAGAGAAAGAAAGAGAAGAGAGGATGGCAGAAAGAGATGGAAGGAGAGACAGAGACAGAGAGAGACAGACAGACAGACAGCCGCACACAGAGCTACATCTGTTCCTTCTTGCCTTTCTGTCCATGTTTTCTGCTGGAGAAGGAATATTTTTGGGTCAAGGAAAGGGCCTGGCCTGGAGCAGGGCAGCTGTGGGGGAGCCCCAGGTCACCTGAACACTCCCAGCAGCTACAGAAGACCACCATGTCCAGTCCAAGCCAAGTGTCCCCTTCGGTCCACCTCCTCCATGGCCTCTGGGTTTACAAGCAGGCAGACAGGGACACAGCACCTCACTCTCTTTCCGAAAGAGGGTTTTCATCCCGGCCTTTGCAGCACCTCCCATGGGCCGAGGGCATGCCCACTGACGTTGGGCTTGACTGTGGGACCTGCCACATTGGCCAGTGAAAGGAGAGGGGACGGGGCCGCGGCTGAGCCACGTCTCGGCCATGCCCTCACTCTCTGCCTCCAGCATGAGTTAGTGTGTCCAGAGAGGGGTTCTCCTCCCGCGGACAGAACTGCACCAACCTGCCGGGGGCAGCCCATACCACGCACGAGAAAGAGAAACTCATCGCGGCTGTGGTCAGCGCTGCCTTTGGGGTTTGTTGGCACAGCTAGCAAGAGCTGGCGAGTCCAGGGTCCTCAGCGTCCTCTGAGGTCTTGTCCTCTCTCCGTCCACTCGGTTTCAAGCTATTCCAACCCCCCCATGACCAGAGTCCCTTCCTCCCAGGTAAAGCACTCGGCTGACCTCCAGCTGTCACTGGGAGACTGTTTTTTCCAATGAGGCATGATCCGCCCCGTCTCCAGCTGTCAGTCGCCCCAGGTTCTCCTTCCATCTAGAGAGCTGACTGTCCCCAGCTCCTCCCCACGCTGGACCCCCATATGCACCCCCCAGTCCCTCTCCAGCAAGTCCCACGCTGCCCTCGCCAGTGTTCCCGCAGACTGGCCGCAGCCAGACCGTGGGAGGTCACAGCTCTGTGCTCTCTTAGTTGTCCGACAGAAATGGGTCCAACTAGGGCTGACACTTTGAAGAACATCTAGGTAACTCAGCAGACACATCACCCTCAGGGCTGAACTCGTGGTTTTCGGGGACCCCACAAACATGGTTTCCTCCTTTCCAGGTGAGAGAACTCACCGTAACTAATTGAGAAGGACAGTGTGGTTTCCGTGGAATAAGTAATTGATCCAGACATGAATTAAAAGGTGGCGTCATTATAAGAACATCCTAGAGTCACCCCCAGGCTCCAGCAGGGGATGGAGACACAGCCTCGGACGCACATTCGCTGAGAGCCGAGGACTTCAGTGCTGGAGACTGAGTTCGTTGCACCCAGAGGACACACGGCTTCTACCCTTGCTGGCCGCCGGAGCACACGCCCTCTGCTGACCAGGCCCCCTTCCTGTGGAGCCTAGACTTAGCCTCAGAAACTTTCTTAGCCTCTACCAAAGACGGGTGCTGTCCCTGGAGAAGTCTCCTGTTTTACAGTCACTTGCATTGTTTGTGGGACCCCGGCTCAGCCAGTGCCCTGCCCCTGTTACCACTCTCAGCACATTCAGCTGGTTCCATCGTGAAGACAAGATTCCAAGGCTGGGCGCCCAGTAGTGGGAGCATGGGTGTGTGCGTGTGTCGGGTGGAGGCAGGGGCCCAGGGAGTCATGTTCTGAAAGTAGAATCGTTGACAAATGGCTGCCCCCCCTCGCCCCCCGCCCATTCGCTATGCTGTCTAAATACAGCCCACGCCCTGGGGGTGCACTGGGTAAAGTTATTTCTAAAACCCTGTGTCCTTGATCCTCACGCCCACAGCATCACCTGAAGCAAGTGGGAGTTAGTTTCTTAGAACCGCTCCTGAGAGCCATTTTGCATACCAGGGAGATCTCTGCTGCAGGGTTTAACACCTCGAAGGCAACTTGTATGCAAAAACTACTGGATGGAATTGCTTTGGTGACAATCTCCAGGGTCAGCACTGTTAATCTGCTAATCTGCAAGTGGACAATGGCTGGGGATGGGGCATCTTCCCAGTCTCCACTCTTTGTAGCCACTTACTCTTTTGTCAGATTCTAAATGTCCTTTAACTATGCATAAGGAATGTACAAGCCAGAGCCCTGTCATCTTTGTGGAACAAGCAGGTAGGTTAGCCCATGTCTTATCAGCACTGTTTGAGACCAAAGAAGCCACTGCCACCAGCTGTAACCTGGACAGTGGTTATGAGATTTCCCTGGAACAGCAGAAGGGGATGGTGTGAGCAAAAACCTGCCCCAGACAAGCCACAGACGAGGACGTGTCACATATGCACAGCGGCACATTCCCCTCACTGCGGCCGCACTGTCTCCCTGGGATTGTGTGAATAGGACACATGATGTCACTGGCACCGCGGTTGTGCAGGCAGTTTGGAGATCTAGCAAGAGGCTGCATTTGCGTAGTCGGTCTGTGTCCTATTTCTTACCTCTTGGATCTCAAGTCATCAAGCAACTGCTGGGACATTTGAGGAGGGGCAGGGATCCCCATGTAACCCCTCAGGTGAGGAACCTAAGCAGGCGATGTCAGGGGCCCTCTATCTCCAAGGGGGTAAGGGACGTGGGGAAGTCACCGAGCCTCAGTGGTAGGAAGGAAACTACAACACACTTGCCCGCTCTGCTTTGCCCACTTTGGAAGTCAGTTTTCCACGTCAGCAGTGGGCAGCGTATTTGGCCACATGGTCAGAGAAACCAGCTCACTGGCTCTCCTGTGTGCCTCTGTAGAGGTCAGGAGGACCCAGTGTGACAGCACCAGGCACCTCCTTTTTTACTGGTGCTCAGTGATATTCAGTTGTTTTCTCTACTTTGTCTTTTTCTCTGTCTTAACAAGTATCTGAATGCAGGTGTCTCAGGTGTCAGGCAGACCTGGGACTGCCTCTAGAGTCGTCACTCGCTGGGGCACTAGGCAGGTGACTTAACCTAGGATTGCTGGGACTATTAGGATTAAGCTTTTGGCATATAGAGTCTGACACATGGTAACAGTGAAAAAAATTAACCCTCATTATGGATTATATCTCTAGTGCCTTACACTCCCGGTGGGTTTTTTGTATGTGTAAATCTGAAAAAATAAAGAGAGGTGTGTTCATGTTCTGTTTTCCCCTCCCTGTACCTCAGTCCCACCTGCAATGCCCATCAGGCAGCAGCGACAGCTGGAGGTGGCCCTGCCTGCGGTCATGGCCTCATGAACAGAATCCACAGCGCATCTTTCAGAGCTGAAAGTCGGCTCCTCTTCCCGGCAGCCAGGCTCACGCTTGCCATGTATCTCATTCGGTTTATCTAGTAATTAGTTTTGTATTACTTTACAAGGTGATGTTAATACTGATTACAGGGCCTGATAATTTTAGTAATAAATACAACCCAAGGCAGAAAATTACCTTGCTTTTGATTGGGGAAACTTGAAGTCAGTGGAATGAGAAGGAAATTGCTCTGGGCATGAAGCAGCTGCCCCATGTGGAGTATTTATAGCTCAGTGCCCCCCGGTGTCTGGGAGCCCCCTACCCAGGGAGGCGGGCTCAGGAAATAGGAGTGCTCCTCTCCCACGCACCAGCATCTGTGTGTCCAGAGGCATGGCCAGCCCCCGAGGCAGTGGCCAACTTCAGTGCAAGCTGAATAAATCCCATGCCTTTTGAAATAAGTGGTTTAGAAAAAGACCCCACTTTTACCTGACCTCTGCCCCCGTCACCCCATTCTATAGATGCTCTGTCCCTCAGCATGTCCAAGGCAGATGCAGGCCAGAAACTGGGGATGGGGGTGCCGGGCAGATGGACAGGATGGCGGTGGGACCTCATTCCATGTGCTCAGGGGCGTGGGTTGAGGACAAGCTAAATGAGAGGATGAGAGGACAGACGGGGAGTGATGGGCCTCGCTGCGATTCTGGGAGCCAAGTCACCTCCTCTTGCCTCTCCCACCTGCCTTGTCCACACATGGCACCAACCCACGCCTCCCAAGTGGAGTCCAGGGCGTGTGCACATCTCCACACAGGCACCTAGACCAGCAAACAACTCACCAAACTCCAGGACCAAGCATACAGTAGCCATTCAGTAAAGCCTGCAGGCGAACAGCAACCACAATACAGTTGGCACTCGAGGATGCTTTACATCCACTTACAGCCAGCAGGG
Source organism: Cynocephalus volans (assembly GCF_027409185.1). Classification (NCBI taxonomy): domain Eukaryota; kingdom Metazoa; phylum Chordata; class Mammalia; order Dermoptera; family Cynocephalidae; genus Cynocephalus; species Cynocephalus volans. Next base: position 3,153,486 of record NC_084476.1, read on the forward strand.
GCCTCCGGGACCCATGTCCTTAAGACAGGGCGTGCCTGGCCTGGGGTGTGCGTGGCCAATGAGAAGAGCTCCACTTCAGTCTGAAAATAAATCAAACACCCTCCACATGCATTGACTGAGCACTGGATACAAGAGTCATGGCTTCGGCAGCCTCCGTCTGCAGTGCCCCTTTCTGCCTCTTCTTTCCCCATTGTCCTGCCCTGGGCTCACGAGTCACCTCCCCAGCTCCACTGTCACCGCTTCCACAGAGCTCTCTCCAGCTCCCGAGACAGAACTCACGCCTCCACTCAGATCCCGGAGCACTTGGTGCCATGTAGACAAATGACTACGGCAGAGCCTGGGACCAGCCCTCGATGCCAGATGACAAGGTTTGGACTCACTCAGCTTTGTAAACCCAGATTTGATGGAGTTATAGCCAACCAGCTGGTATCCAAGAAAGTCTCGTTAAAGGAGAGGATGAGTGAGAGAAGGAAAGAGTAGCATCGGGGTTTGTCGCAGGGAGGTATCCTGGAGGGTCATCCGGTTTAATCCCCCTTGCTTTAAAAAAGTGAAAATTCAGGCTCAGAGAGATTAAGAGCCATTCTCAAGGTTACCCAGCCAGTGCCTGGTGGGAATTGGGTAAGAGTAAGGACACCTGGGTTCAAGGTCGTTGCCACAGAGCTTCCCAGCCCCTTTCACACCATCATATACAGGGGACACACTTCCATCTGAATGGAAGGCTGAAGTAGGCTGGGGGTGAGCCTGGAGCTCGGGGAGTCCCAGCCCTGTCCCACCTCCCCCAGGACCGAGAGATCTTCTTCTGCACTCCTGCTGAGAAGCCCGTCAGGATGCCACTTTATCCTACTGCTAGAGGAGCACGAGATGCCCGCCTTATATTGAAAATCACAGAAGACCATGTGAAAGTCTTTCTGTCTGAGGACAAAGTTCATCTGTGTCCACAGCCTTATGCGTCTTAGGCCATCAGTCAATAGTTGGCGTTTGATTGAATGAGCTGTTGGAAGAACAGATGGCCCAGCCATGTGCTCTGCTCCCCTGCCTGTCTGCCCGGATCCTTCCAGCTGTGTTTATGAAGTGCAGGTAAAATCCATACATTTCTGACTTGTTCCCACTTGGACGGATGTGAATCTGTAAACACAGTGGCCCGGGAATCTTGTGTTCACATCCCTTGAAAGGATCTAAAAGCAAGGGTGTGGTTGTGGGGAGCAATTTACCTAGAGTGGGAGTGGGAGACAGATACCAGGCAGCCCAATCACCCTTTCCTGAAGCCCAAAGGTGTTTCGCTCATTCACAAAGGTCAGTAGCATTGCTCGAGGCACCCGAATCTTGGGATCAAGAAAGCAAGATTTCTGGATATGGATGTCCTCAAGCATCTCTCAGATTCAAAGCACCCCAGCCCAGCCCACACCCACACCCAGTCCCAGATTCTACCTTAGAGGTCACTGCTAAAGGTGAGTCACCTGGGCCAACCCTGATGGGGCACACCCAGGCAGGACCAGGGAAGCCAGGATCTCAGGAGCTGGCCACCAAGCCAGCCACTCTCTGACTCCTTCATAGACTCAAAATGGTTGGAGTGATTTTAGCTAGTGAGGCTTTGTTCTAAAATCCGATCACAATTAAGGATGATAGGCCTCCAATGCATGATTCCAAATGCGTGACTTCAGAGGCCGGCCCAGGGAGGGTAAGGCCATAGCACCATAGCACGAGGGTGGGAGGTGCCTCCTGGCTAAGCGGAGGGACACATTCCCCTGAGAGATCCAGAGGCTCAGCCTCAGAGACCGGAGCCTCCCAGGCAGACAAGACAAAGAAAACAACATCCCTCCCCTTCCTGACCCAGGGGAGGCTGCGGGCCTGGGGAGCTGACCAGGGTTCTGAAGGCAGCCCGCTGGCCTCTGGTTCCATGGCCAGCACCATTAGTGTGGATGGGCAAACACTCTCACCAAGACAAAGCTGCTAATTGAAGTCGAACCAAAAGTTTCTCCCCAGAGCAGGGGCTCTTTAAAAAGACAGGAACAGGAGAACTTATAGTCTGGGAATGGAGGCTCAGGGGTGCCTGGAAGTAAGAAAGCCATTAAGGCCCGGAGGGCCCTTGAGGTAGCCACTTCCAGAGACACCTGGCACCAGCCATCTCTTTGCCAAGATGTCTCAGTAAGGCACAGGCATAGACCTGCAGGGCAGCTTGCTGCTAATCGGAACCTGCTTGGCTCTTTTCTGCACGTGTGCTCGTGTGTGTGTGTGCACACACGTGCATTCATGTATCTGTCCTTCCACAGTGCACAGCTGCACCCACCCCACCCCACCCCGCCAGGCCTTTCCCAGACCCAAGAAAACTTCTCTCCTGGAGGCCATGCAGAACCTCTCTGCTGGACTGGCTGAGGTCTGGGCCACCCCAGGGCAGGGAACTCTGAGGGTAAATGAGATGACAAAACCCCACTGTTGGGTCGGGGTTGGACTGCACTCCCTGGGCTCAGCCTGCAAAGGCTTCCAGGCAAAACAAGGGAAGCTCGTTCCAGAGTCTTCTCTCTTGTGGTCTTCCTTTCACTCTCTCACCCTCCCTTCTTGCCTTTGTTTCCTCTTTTATTCTGAGAAGGGGGGGTGCAGGGAGGAAGGGAGAGAGGGCCAGGGCAGCTGCAGTGGGGCCAGGGTGCTGGCTGCCCATCTGCTTCCTAGACTTGCAACTCTAAAGGGCCAGAGTCTCTCAGCTCAGACTGTGGCACAGTGGCACCATCAAAAGGGCATTTTAATGTCACTCCCAAGCAGCCGGGCTCCTGAAGCTGGCAGGCTCTTCCCAGCACCCCGGTGCCAAAGCCACCCTCCCAGCTCAGCGCTCACAGACAGTCCTTCTCCTCCCAGACCTGCCAGCTCCGAGATGCATTTTTAAAATGGAGAATACCAACCAGAGACACACTCTCTGTGGATACATTGTTCCAGGGATGACAAGCCCGCTTGAAATGCCCAGCGGTCCCCGCACAGCACACCATGGCTTGTCACTCACACCTCATGCCGCGCATGTGGCCAGGGCCCCCCAAGTCCTCCACATTAAGCCAACAATGCCCCCAGCCCACACTCGCTGCCCGCACTTCCAGGTGTCACTGCACAATCCCCCCATCTGTGTAGGGTGCCCCCAAGGGCAGCGGTATGCCCAGAGGGAGGGACGGGCCACCCGCTGGAGGGGTGCGTGTTGGGGGCTGGAGTTAGGTCCCTCTATCTCTGAAGATGCCTGGCGGGGCTTGGCTAATCCCGCTAGCTCTCCCCGCCGATGACAATAGCCGCCAAAGGACCCCTCATGCCGCCCTTTGAACTTCTCAGCAGGGAGCGGGGTGCGGGGGAGACAGGGGGGCAGCCGTGCAGCCCCCGTGGGCCAGGGCTGGGGGACACCGGTGTCGGTCGGGGCAGCCTGCACCCCTCCCTCTGTCCAGGTCTGACCAGGCACCTGGTCCCCTCCCCACCCCCGGGGCCGGGGGCGCGGGGGGCGCGGGGCGCGGAGCCGCTGCCGACTTGGCGGGCCCCCCGGGGCCGCCCACCCCCCACCCCGGCAGGAGGAAAATGGCGTTGGACGCCGCACGTACTTGAGTGAGTTCGGTGCCCATGAGGACGAGGACGAGGAGGCTGAGGAGCTTCCGGGCCGGGTGCATGTCTCGCGGCCACCTCCAACCACCCGGCACGCAGGGCCCTGTGCTGGCCGGCCGGCGGCTGCGTGGGGCGGGCTCGGGCTCGGGCTCCGGCCCGGCGGTGGGCGGCGGACGGCGGGCGGCGGCGCCTGGCTTCAGGCTTCGGCACCCGGAGCCGGCGGCGCGCGGGCGGAGCTGCGCTGCGCGGGGCCCCGGCTCTGCATATTTATCGCGTCCCGGCTCGGGCGCTGCCTCCCGGGCGGGGCGGGGCGGGGCGGGGCGGGGGGCGCCGCGCTCTCCCCGGCCTCGGGCGTCTCCACGCGCGCCCGGCGGGGGCGGGCAGGGGGCGCCCTGCGGATCGGCCGCGCGCTCCGGAGGCGGCGGGTGCCGAAAGTTTGCTCGCGAAAGCGCGGGGGCGGGGGTGGCGCAGAGGGACCCGCGCGCCTCGCTGACGCGGGGGGCAGGGTGGGTGGCGGCGGCCAGCGGGGAAGCAGGCCGGGACAGGATGTGACATCAGCGTGGCGGGGGAAATTGAACGGGGACGGAAAACTCCATCCTGGGCAGCCCGAGCCCGCCCCGGGCGCCTGCGGCCGGGTGGGAGGGGCGGCCAGCGCTGGGGACCCGCGGGGAGGCGGGAGTGGCAGCTGGGGGCAGCTCAGGGGGGAGGGACTAGGAGGGAAGCACTGACGTCTGCAGGAGTACAGAAGAGAAGGGCTTCACAGGTCCTTACGGGTCGCTTTCAAGGGGGGTAAACTGAGGATCGGCGTCAGGGAGAATGGTTCCGGGAGCAAGAGTCACGGCAGGAAGGCCGGGCTAGAACCGGGGCATCCGGCAGGCAGATGGGCCTTTCCCCTGTCCCGGTGGTGTCAGCAAGGGCGCTGAAGTGTCCGCAGGCACGGCATGTGGGTGGGGACCTGTCCTTGTGTTCATGGTGTGTGTGTGTCCTCGTGGGGGTGGGTGCCCACGCGCCTGTAATGGTCCCTCCATGGTGCATTGGGTCTGTCTGCCCCTGATGCCTTGCCTGATCCAGGAGGCTAGCAGAAGCATTTTTCCACGAGGGCTTCCAGAACCCCTGGCCCTGGAGACCACCCTCCAGCAGAGATGGAGATGCGCCTCCCTCTTCCCTCCCTCGATGGTCCCCTCACTGTCCACCCTCCTTTTGCATGTGCTCAAAGCCTTGGACACCAAGAAGCTTGGCCTGGGGGCCACATGTTCCATTCAAATTATTTTAGGGGAGGAGTCCCCAAGTATCTCTGTTTTCTGAGAAGATAAGATTGTGGTAGGTATTTAGAAGCCTCTCTCTTGTCTGTTTCCCATCATTTAGTCTTTAGTCACTAGAAAATGAACTCTGCAAATACCTAACAGTGAGAGGCTCCAGACCCGGTCGCCACAGAAGGCAGATCTGTGAGCATGCTGTGGTCCAGCCCCCTATGTCACAGATGGAAACATCTTGTGGGGAGGGCAGAATTACCCGGGTCACCCAGGGAGCTGCCGAGCAAGGACTAGATGCCACCTCCTGCCCTGCCACTGTGCTGCCTGGCACCTGGGGAGTCGTCCTCTGGGCATTGGTGAAGGGGCACCATGAGAAGAGAATACGGGGGTGGGGGGTGCATTCGCTCTCTGAGTCCTCTGAGCCCCAGAGGGCAGAACTCCAACCAGGGCAAGCAAGGACGTGCTGGCTTTTTGGTGGGGAGCGTGCTACTCACCCCGGAGGTGTTTAAGCAGAGTGAGTTCTGGTGGCACAGAGGCAGGTGGGATGGCCCTGAGATTCTGAGATGAGACAGCACCGGGAGAAAACACGGGGTGGAGCTGTGGGGAGTTCTTTTTCTCTCTGCCCCCTCCTTTTTAAAATTTAACCCAAGTACTCTCATTTTCGTCTAATGAAAGAAAACTGCTTGTAAGCCCCTTGGCCTTGCCATGATCGCTGAGGGGGACAGCAGGGGTTGGACAGGACACTCCATTGGAGTATGAGGGGCTGGCATCTTGTCCTGACTCTTAAGGGTAGTGGCTCTCTTAGCCTCAGTTTCCACCTCTGTGGAATGGGAATGAATGATGCGTGCCTCACGGACTGCTGAGAAGATCAAATACTGGCATAGGTAAAAATATCTGATAAAATCATAAGAGCACTAAGGAAGGTTCTGAGAGCGCACTGAGCACCTTCAGCACACCAGGCGCTCAGCCCAGGGTCTTCCGTGTGGCAGTCAATGCCCGCCACGGACAGGAGAGGAAGCAGGCTCGGGAAGAGGCACAACCCGGGCCACGGGTCTGGGCTGTGAAGCCTGGTCTTTGGGGTTTTGTTTTTATGGGGAGGAAAACTGCATTGATTTCCTCAAGGGGACTGAGATCTAAGATCCAATTTTAGCAAGAATTGTTTTTATTTTTAAAATTATACAACCGTATGACCCAGAAATTCCACTTCTGGGTATATCCCAAGGGCATTGAAAGCTGGGACTGGAACAGATATTTGTACACCCGTGCTCATAGCAGCATTGTTCACAATAGCCAAAAAGTGGCCTAACCCAGATGTCCATTGATAATGGATAAGTGTGGTCTAGTCATACCATGAAGCATCACTCAGCCATGAAAAGAAAGAAGATTCTGACACCTGCTACAGCGTGGATGAACCTGGAAGACATTACGCTAAGTGAAATAAGCCACTCACAAAAGGACACATGCTGTAGGACTCCACGTACCCGAGGTCTCCAGAACAGTCAGATCCACAGACAGGAAGGGGATAGAGGCCGGCAGGGGCTGAGGGGGGCAGAGCGGGCAGTGATTGCCAGTGGGGAGAAGTTTATGTTTGGAGCGATGAAAAAGTTTTGATGGTGGTGAGGGTCGCACAGTATGGTGAATGTAATTAATGCCACTGAATTGTACACTTAAAAATAGTTAAAATGGTAAATTTTACGTTTTCCATGTATATTTTACCACAGTTAAAAAATATAATGTAATATACCAAAAACCATAGAATTGTACACATTAAATGGGTGAATTGCATTGTATGGGAATTCTACCTTAATAAAGTTGTTTTTTTAAAAATAGACTCTTTATTGTATTGCTTTTAAAAAAATAAAATAAAAAGAAGAACGTCACGACAACAAACGCCCACTGCCCAGAATGACCACTGGTGGTCACAATGCAGACATTGCTCCGTGCACGTGGTCAGATCAAGTAACATGTACAGGTGTGAGACAGTGGCCTCTGAAACAACATGGCTTGGGTTCCAGTCAGGACCCTGCCCCTCAGGAGCGGCTGTGACCCCTGCCTGGCAAATCAGCCTCTCTGTCCCCGATCGCCTCCATGCAACACGGCAGATGGTGGCAGCCCCCTGCACCCGGCTGAGTGCAGCAAGGGAGCTGCGGTGGAGAAAATGCCAGAGTCGCCCCGGCTGGCAGCAGTGGCTGGGGACAAACAGGATGGCAGAGCCACCACGATATAACAGAATGGGACCATCCCACACGTGCTCTGCAACTCAGAAATAGGGGGCTGTCCTTGAATTTGAAGAAGGTTGGACACCAAAGTAAAACGGAAGGGAGTGCTGACTTCGAGCTCGTCTCCCTCCAGCACGTGAGCCATCACCTCCTGGAGGGCCTCGAAGACTGAGAAGGGAGAGCCCTGCAGGCTGTTAAGTGTCTGGAGTTGGCCTCTGTCCCACGTGCCCGCGTCTGACCACATTGGCCAATTCTTTTCTGAAAGGCCAGGCGATTTTCACCTCCTCTCGTCTGGCCTCCGCTGGCCCTTCCCTGCACGTGAATTGCTTACATGATTTCTACGTTGTCAGAATTTATGATACCCAAACCCCTCACTGTTTGGCCCTAGTTCCAGATTTAGGGGGATCTGGTGTCCACTCCCATCCCACCAGCTGGCTTCTCACAAGTTCCTCTTTGGATCCACCGCCCAGGGGTGGCTGAGGTCCGGGGTCGGGGGCCCTGTCTACGACACCGCCCACCTCGCTGTGGACTGATCTGGATACTGATATTTCCTCCCATCCCGCCTCTTTCCCATCTGGAAAACCATGAAGCGACTTAGAGCAGTGGCTCCACGTAGAGGCAGGTGCAGGGCCCAGGACCATGGGCTCCGGCCAGTCTGGGGCAACCACCGACCTCTTCTATGCCAGCCCTGAAGCCCCGAGCTGTCCTGGGCGGAGGGCCAGTGGGCATGGAGCCATCGGGCATTCCATGCTCTTGGCGGGCACAGCAGGTCCCAGGCACACAGCCCGCCCCTCCCGCTGTCTTCCTGGTGGCGCCAGGTTCAGCCAGCACCTGCAGAAGCAGCCGCCTTCCTGCTGCGGCGCCTCAGGACACCGGCCAGTCGATATGCTTCCTGCAAGACAAGCCTGCTTCTACCGCCGAGCCTCCTTAAGATGTGACAGAGCGTCGCCAAGGCAACAGCACAAACTCTCCCTTCTGTCTTTGAATTTCCTAGTAAATGGGGCCTGTAGCCCAGGCCAGTGGTCCGGCGCCTGTGCTCCGAGCCTTCGGGATGCTGGCTTCACCCTCTCCGGGTCCTGCTGAGCTGAGTGCCCCACACAGCCTCCCCAGTGGGGCCTCTCTCCTCTCACTGTCCTTGTTAAACTGGATCTCAAATGACAGATGTTTATTAAGAACCTACTATTTACCAAGTGCTGCTCTCTGGCCGGGCAGGACAGAGACAGGCAGCCTCCTCCTGGGGACACTGGGCCCCTGGGTGATGACAATGGGCTCCCGCTAAGGACTCAGGCTGCCTCTCCTCATCAGCCCTGTGGACTTGTGCACATGGCCTGCTTCTTGCATTTGGGAGCCGTCGAGGAAGGAAAGGGTGGCCGCTCCACTCCTGGGCACGTGTGAGACCCCACAGCTCCGGAACCACTTGGGCCATTTGGAATCCTTGGCCGTACGGCAGGCTGGGCGTGCGCTATGGGTTTATGGGTGTTCTCATTAATCCTCGGAGCACATGCTGCTCACGGGAGTTGCTGGTGCATTTGCAGATGCTCTTCCAGAGCCGGCAGCCCCGAGACCCCCACTCCCCGAGGTCCCACCCCTCTTCCCTCTCCCTCCACCGCCTCATTTCCTGTCTCCAGCAGGGATTCCATGAAGCGGCCTTGGAGTCCCTCCTTGCTACACCCAACTGCAGTAAACCCAACTCCCTGTCTACCCTCCCCTGCTCCCAGCCAGCTGAGCAGGGCTGGAGACATCACGCCACCATGTAGGCTGGTCCCACTTGGAATCGGGCACCTCCCAGCTCCAGGGTGCTCTGGTGCTCCCAGAAATCCTGCTTCCCCTGCTCCAGCCCCACTCTCCTAGATGTACCCACACACATTCTCCCCAACTCCTCCCCACACCTCAACCCCTGCAGGCAGCGTGATTCTTCCTGCCCTGGGAAGGCCACGCTCCCAGGGCTTGGGTCCTGTCACAAGATCATGGCCCTGCCCCATTGCTCCATGGCAAGTCCTCTCTGCTCACTGTCGGACCATCATCCCCATGGGCCCTGGAGCCCCCCTCCCTGCTTAGCACCCCACACCTGCTCTCCCTCCTCCGCATGACCCTTCCCACCAGCCCACAAAGCAAACCTCTTTCCCTTCACGCCCTGCAGCCCTGACCACCCCCAGCTCCCTTGGCAGAGATCAGTGTCTTCACCACTGTGTCCACATCCTCACCTCCCGGTCTCTCAAGAGCTGCCCCTCAATTGCTCTAGCCAAGCTCATTGGTGACATCCACATTGCCAAACCCAATAGTCAAAACATGTGACTTCCTCTTACTTGAGCAGATCTGCAGCGTCTGCTGCAATGGGCGCCTCCCTGGAGCTCTCACTCCGTCTGGACCCTGCACGCCACACTCTCGGCGTGCCCTCAGCCCTGCCCACAGCTCCTTCTCGGGCTCCTTGCTGGGCCTCACCATCTCCCGCCCTCTAAAGCTGGGGTGATGCTGAGCTCAGTCCTCGTGTCCCTCTGCCAGGTGCTCCCTCACTCAGTCCACGTCATTAGCTGCCCATTCACATCTCGGCTGGCACAACCTCTTCCATGAACTCCAGGCCCAGATCCAACCTCCAGCCTGAAAGCTCCCCTTGCTCTCTGCCAGGGGTGGAATTGTGTCCCCCAAAGTTTGATGTATTATAAACTTAACCCCCACTGTGACAATGTTAAGAGGGTGGGAAATCCTATTATGGTTATTGTAAGGTGGGGCCTTGAAGAGGTGATTGAATTGTAGGACCGTGCAGTAGTGAATGGATTAATCCATTAATGGTTTAAAGGTGGTCATGGGTGTGGTTCTGAGGGCTTTAAAAGGAGAGGAAGCGAGAAGCTCTTTCTCTCTCTGCTCAAGCCATCCACCATGTGACACCCTGCATCTCTGGGAAGAGTCACCACTACCAAGGCCCTCACCAGATGTGCTCCCTGGACTTTGGACTTCCCAGCCTCTGAAACTGTAAGCAGTAAATATTGTTCCTTTACGAAGTACCCAGTTTCTGGTATTTCTGTTATAAGCGACAGGAACGGTCGAATGCACTGTCTGATAATCCGTACCCAGCATGTCCGCAGTGCAGCTGTGTACACCCACCCCAAACCCAGCCAGTCCTGCCCCTTTCCTCCCCTTCTGGTGCACAGCAACGCTGCCCTCCCTGTGCTCAGGCCAAAATTCCAGGAGTCATGCCTGGCTCCCTGGTTTCTTTCAAGCCTCACATCCAATCCACCAGCCAACCTATTGGGCCAATCTTCCAAATCGTCCAGCACCCGCCCCCACCATGGTCACCTGCTCCATCGCATCTCATGGTCTCCCTGCTGCCTCCCTTACCCTGCACCCTACTTATCTACTGCTCCAGCTGGGAACCTCTTGTCCCAGACGCTGTGTGGCTCCCACCCTGGCTTCACTCAGGCCTCAGCTCAGATGTCATCTTGCCAGGGGCCTTCCCAGACCCTGTGCAGAGGGCACCTCTGCCCAGCCCCTCTTTCTCTGGCCCTTGACTCTGCTTTATTTTTCTTCTCAGCTCTTCTTACCATCTGATGTGATATGTATTTACTTGTTTGTTTTCTGTCTCTCTCTCTCCCCTGCTAGAGCTCCCTGAAGGCAAGGTAAAGCAAAAAGGTCCATGCCCTGTGGGATCGCATTAGTGTCCTGCGCCCCCGGTAACAAGATCCACAAACTGGGAGGTTTTAAACAACCGGGATTTATTCTCTCCGAGCACTGGAGGCCAGGAGTCCAAGATCAAGCTGTCGCAGGGCCCTGCTCCCTCCGCGGTTCCAGGGGAGCGTACTTCCTGCCTCCCCAGCCTCTGGTGACTGCAGGTGTTCTCCAGTGCATGCCCACATCCCTGCAGTCTTCAAGGCAGCATCTTCAAGCTCTCTGTGCCCCATCTTTGGGTCACCTTTCCTTCTGCGTGTGTCAGATCTCTCTCCGTTCCTCTTATATGGACACTTGCAATGGCATTTGGGGTCCATGTGGCTAAGCCAGGTTGCTCTCAAGATCCTTAACTTGCTCTCATCTGTGAAAATGCTTTTTCCATATGAGGTCCAGGTCCAGGGATGAGAACGTGGATGTCTTTTGGAAGGCTGATTTCACACTAGCGCGGGGACAGACAGAAAATAAACAAGCAAGCAGATAAAAGAACTAGGTAAATATCGACTGGGGTTAAGTGCTGAGAAGCCGATAAATAGGACGCTGGGACTGAGAGTCACACTGGATGGGGCATTTTGGGAAGGTGACCTGCAAAGCAGGAGAGAGCATCCCATGAAGAGGTCTTGGGAAGTTGGGACTAGATTGGTGACTTTTGGGGAAAAGTGGGCAGAGCTGGTAGGGCCTCACCAGCTGCAGAAAGAGCTTTAGATTCTGTCCTCATAAAAAGGCAGCCACTGGGGATTTAAGTAGGGAAATGACAAGGTCTGACTGCATTTTGGAAACTCTGTCTCTGCCTCTCTGTGGAGAATGGACTGGGGGGGCATCACAGTGGGGCCACGGGAGGGCAGGCTGTTGTCCTGGGGCTGTTGGGCAGGGGTCACATGAGGGATGGTATGGCTTGGCTTAGGGGTGGCGGAGCCCATGGAGAAATTGAACAGCGTGGAGTATCTTGTTTAGAGACAGAGCAGGACAGGATGTGCTGCTGGCTGGGTGGGAGCTGAAGGGAGAGGGAATCAAGGCTGGTCTAGATACATTTGGTTTGGGGCTCTAGGTGGGTAACGGGGCATGAGGAAAGACAGAGACAGAAGCGGGTTAAGGGGAGAAAGGTCAAGAGTCAGTGTGGGGCATCGTAGGTGTGAGAGCCCTGGAGGAGACTCTAGGAGAGATGCCAAGTAGGAGGCTGGACAGGGCCGCCCGCAGCCCAGGGGCACAGCCACAGGTGGAGGTGGAACACTGATCAGCGCCCACAGGACCACATGGGCTTCCCTAGCAAGGATGCCCATGGGCACAAGGTGCCCTACAGAGCCTGGTGATGTGGATGGAAGGAGAAGCAGGATGTGGACATGGGAACTGAAGGGCAGAGGGTGGCCTCTGCAGAGCCCAGCCCCAAGTCCAGGGTTGTGGGGCAAGTCATGGCACAGGAAGCAGCCCTGCAAACAATTGATGCTGACGTCACTTGGACATTCTTGTTAGGCTCCCCTGGGTTGGCCTGGTGTCCAGCAGGCTGGGAGGGGGCCCTGGGTCCCAGGCAATGGCCTGGTCTCCCGCTATTCAGAACCAGTGTGGACCCCAATGGGAGGCCCTTGCTGCCCAATCCTGGGCCAGGGCACACTGTCAAGTTGCCATAGTGAGACTGGATCCCAACCCAGTGCCCCCCACTTCTTGTTGGAGGGCCCACCCCAGGTCCTCAACCAGAAGGCCTGGCAGGTTCTGGTGGTGAGATTCCCATAGACTAGGTGATTTATAAAGAAAAGAAGTTTATTGGCTTACAGTTCTGGAGGTTGAGAAGTCTGAGAGTGTGGTGGCAGCAGCATCTTGTGAGGGTCTTCATGCTGTGTTATCCCATGGTGGGAGGGCAAGTGAGCAGGGGAGACAGAGAGAGGAAATCGGGCCAAATGTGCACTTTCATCAGGAGCCCACTTCCACAACAACCAACCCACTCCCACGATAACCAACCCACTCCCATGATAACCAACCCACTCCCATGATAACTAACCCACTCCCATGATAACTAACCCACTTCCATGATAACCAACCCACTCCCACGATAACTAACCCACTCCCACGATAACCAACCCACTCCCACGATAACCAACCCACTCCCATGATAACTAACCCACTCCCATGATAAGTAACCCACTCCCATGATAACCAACCCACTCCCATGATAACTAACCCACTTCCACGATAACTAACCCACTCCCATGATAACCAACCCACTCCCATGAAAACCAACCCACTCCCATGATAACTAACCCACTCCCATGATAACCAACCTACTCCCATGATAACTAACCCACTCCCATGAAAACCAACCCACTCCCATGATAACCAACCCACTCCCATGATAACCAACCCACTCACATGTTAACTAACCCACTCCCATGATAACCAACCCACTCACATGATAACCAAACCCACTCTCACAATAACTAACCCACTCCCATGATAAGTAACCCACTCCCATGATAACCAAACCCACTCTCACAATAACTAACCCACTCCCATGATAACCAACCCACTCCCATGATAACCAACTCACTCCCATGATAACTAACCCACTCCCATGATAACCAACCCACTCACATGTTAACTAACCCACTCCCATGATAACCAACCCACTCACATGTTAACTAACCCACTCCCATGATAACCAACCCACTCACATGATAACCAAACCCACTCTCACAATAACTAACCCACTCCCATGATAAGTAACCCACTCCCATGATAACCAACCCACTCCCATGATAACCAAACCCACTCTCACAATAACTAACCCACTCCCATGATAACCAACCCACTCACACGACAACCAACCCACTCCCACGATAACTAACCCACTCTCACGACAACCAACCCACTCCCATGATAAGTAACCCACTCCCATGATAACCAACCCACTCCCATGATAACCAAACCCACTCTCACAATAACTAACCCACTCCCATGATAACCAACCCACTCCCACGATAACTAACCCACTCCCACGATAACTAACCCACTCTCACGACAACCAACCCACTCCCATGATAACAGCCTAATACCTTCGCGAGGGCAGAGCCCTCATGGCTAATCACCTCTTAAAAGCCCCACCTCTTAATATCGTTCCAATGGCAATTAAGTTCCAGCACATGCGTTCTGGGGGACACATTCAAACCATAGCACCGAGTGTCCTCCTGCTAGAAGGAGAGAAGGAAACTTGTGTCTACCAACGCTGATCCGGGGCTGGGGACTGTGTGCGTGCTTTCATGTTTGCGTGTGCACAGAGTGTAATCTCACTGCATCTGTGTTTAAGCTGCACCACTTCTACCTCCTTCGAGCCAGGATGCCGAGTCTCAGAAGCGCTGAGTCCCTGCCCCAGGTGGTGGCAAAGAACAGTCCTGTCGGTTTCCCGCACTCTTTCCTATACAGTACGGTGCCCGGCGATGATTAGGCTCAGCTTTCATCTTGTTGTCCCCTCCCAGGGCTGGAGACCTGCTTCTGAATTCGACGCTTGTAGCCAGAAGCCATCAGGGGACATACACAGCTCCTGAGCAAGCTGCCACTTGATGAGCAAAGAACTTGTGCCAGTTCCTGAGCGACACTCTTCGCAGGGGTAATTTTCTCCTTCCTCGCCACGTGGGATGGGTGCTCAGGAAACTGAGGCAGAGATTAGGGGAATTGCTGCCTCATGGTTATAGGGCTGGGAAGTGGCAGAGGCTGCCTCAAGTCCAGGATCCTCAGGATCCAGAGCTAGGATGTCCCCGGCCCACAGCAGCCCTCTCCTCTAGATGGGGTCTCACTCGGCCCCCCAACACACGTCTGCAGAGACAGCCGCTCCCAGTGGTCTGAAGTCCACCTGCTCGGTTCCCCAGGGTGCAGCTTGAGAACAGCTGAAGAAAACCAAAAGCTATGGAATGCGCTAGTGACGGTCATTGGCTTAGGAAAAAAGCAAAGTGGAATGAGACGCATCAATTTCCATGGTGTCTCTGGCTAGCATTTTGTCAGCAACAACCAAAGAAAGTTAGCACAGAAATGGGGACTGTTTGGAAAAACTTGCTAGTGAGGAAACATGGCGAAGGGCCTTCCTGGTGATGCCAGCGCCTGGAAATGAAGCGGGCGTTGCCTAGTCCCAAGCCCTTTCTAAGTCCGTGTTTCTCTTGGAATGCTCGGCTGGAACTTGCGTGGCTGTGGCGTGCAGGGGCAGGGACTTCGACTGAAGTCGGAGTGCACGGGTTGGGTTTCATAGACGATGGTTCACGTCGTGGCTGGCGCCGGTATCTCAAAAATGGCTCCTGGAATTTGGCTTGACTTGCACTAAATCTATAGATCAATTTGGAGAGAACTGGCCTCTTGACGATGCTGGACTCTTCTGATATAAATGCAGGGTCTATTTTCCTTTGACTTAGGTCGCCTTTTATTTCTCTCATCAGTGTTTCATGGTTTTCAATGAGGAGGAATCATGCTTTTTTTGTTAAATTCATTCTTTCTATGGATTTTAGTGCTATGGTAACAAATTTTTTAACTTTCATCTTCTAATTGTTTGCTAGCATGAGGGTACTTCAAAAAGCTCACGGAAAAATGGAATTAAAAGATTACACAAATCTTCCCATAAACTTTGTGAAGAACCCTCCTATGTTAAAATGCAATTGATTCCTGTATCCTTGTATCCTGCAACCTTGATAAACTCACTTGCCAGTGCCAGTAGTTGTTTTGTAGACTTCTTAGCATTTTTTATACAGTTATTTCACCCACAAATAGAGACTGGTTTACTTCTTTGCAGATCTGCATGTTTTTATTCTCTGTCTTCCTCTTGCAATGACTAGAAGCTCCAGTAAGTGTTGAATAGAAGCTGGGAGAGGAGCGGGGAAAACATTTGACACCACTAAGTGTGACGTTAGCTACAGATTTTACACTGCTACCCACCCATTCTTGGCTCTCTAGGAGTTTATCATGATTGGATAGTTAATCTTGTCAAATGCATTTTCTGTATTTATTGAAATGATCATGTGGCTTTTCTCCTTTATTCTGTTAATATAGTGAATTACCTTGATTGATTTTCAAATGTTGAACCCACCTTGCGTTCTGAGATAAACCCCACTTGGTTATTACAGATTATCCTTTTTATATGTTGCTAGATATCCTGAGTTGCTAATATTTTGTTAAGGATTTTTGTGTTTATGGTCCTGAAGGATATTCCTTTGCAGAGTTTTTTGCCTTGTGACGTCTTTGTGTGTTTTGGTATTAGGGCTATGCTGGCCTCATAAAACAAGTTGGGAGGTTTTCTCTTCTCCTACGTTTTCTGAAAGGGTTTGTTTAAATTTGGTGTTGTTTCTTCTTGGAACGTTTGATTGAGTTCACCAGTGAAACCACCTGGGCCTGGAATTTTCTTAATGGGAAGGTTTGTTTTTATTTAAAAAATCAAAAATCATTTAAAAAAATAGCCATAGATATATTCAGATTTTTTTATATAGCATAATTTTTAGTAAATTGTATATTTCAAGGAATTTGTCCTTTTTATCGAAGTTGTCAGATTAGTTGGCATAAAGTTATTCATTGTATTCTCTTGTTATCTTTCTGCTGCTGTTGAATTTGTTGGCATATTGTTTGATGTCTGTAAGATCTGAAATAACAATTCTTTTATTCCCGATATTGACGATTTGTGTTCTCTTTCAGTTTTTTCTTAGTTTACCTGGGCTTTTGTCAATTGGCTAATCTTTTCCAAGAATCAGATTTTGGTTCTGTTAATTTTCTCTATATTTTGTTGGTTTTCTATTCGTTTGAATTCTTTTCTAATCTTTATTATTTTCTTCCTTCTCCTTGCTCTGGGTTGACTTTGCTCATTTTTTAGTTCTTGAGGTAGAACTTAAGGTTATTAATTTTTGACCTTTCTACTCAAGCATTTTAAAGCTATCAACTTCCCTCTAAGCACTACTTTAACTGCACCCCATGCATTTTCATTAATTAAGTCCATTGTGGTCAGAGAATATACTCTGTATGACTTCAATTCTTGTAAATTTATTATGTTTGTTTTGTGATTTGGAATATGGTCTCTCTTGGTTAAGCAGACAATGTGCACTTTAAAAAAAAATGTCTATTTGTAGCTGTTGGATGTAGCGTTTAATACATACCAATTATGTTAGTGTTAATTGACAGCAGTGTTCACATCCTCTGCGTTGTGCTGACTTTTTCCGTCCAGTTCTTCCATCGGTTGCTGGGAGACGGGTGTAAAAATCTTTTGCAAGACTGTGGAGTTACCTGTGTCTTCCTTTAGCTCTGTCAATATTTTTTTTCACGTATTTTGAGGCCCTGTTATTAGATACATACATTTATGATTGTTTTGATCTTCCTGATGAATTGACTCTTTTATCTTTTATAAAATGTCTGTCTTTACCTTGGCAAGACTTTTTGTCTTGAAGCCTATTTTATCTGATACTAATAAAACTGCTCTACTTCTCGGTCTCACTGTTTGGATGCTATAAATGTTTTCTCATCCATTTTAAATGTTTTCTCATCCATTTTATATTTAAAGTGCTTCTCTTGTAGACAGTATATAATTGGGTATTGCTTTTTTAAAAAAGACAAATCATTCTGGTCTATTGTTTTATTATTTGTTTTGCTTTCCCTTATTTATTTCCCTTTCCTACTTCCCTATCTTCTTTTGGGTTATTTAACCAATGTTTAGAATTCCATTATAACTTACCTCTCGATTTTTAGTCCTACGTCTTTCGTTATCGTTTTAGGGGTTATTCTAGGGATTATGATATACACTCCCTGATTTCTCAGTCGTCTGAGGATTAGTGGGTAATCACTTTACAGTTCTGCAGTTCCGTCCACATCCTCATTTATGTCGTCGGTGTCAAAGGTCTTATTTCATATACATTATAAACCCCATAAGACACGGTATACTTTTTGCTTTAACCAGTCATATGTGTTTTAAAGAAATTAAGGGGAAAATCGTCTTTTTCTATTGACCTCTATGTTTACCGTTTCTGGTGCTCTTCGTTTATTCCTAAAGACCCAGATTTCCACTGGGTATTTTTTTCCTTCTGCCGAGGAAGCTCCTTTGGCATTTCTTGCAGTGTGGGTCTCCTGGAGAAGAGCTCTCAGTTTTCTTCTACCTAATAACGCCTTTAGTCTCCATTGCTGAAGGATATTTCAATTGGCTGTAGTGTTCTGGGTTGAGAGGGCTTCCCTTCCGTCCGTCTCTCTGCACTGTGAGGACGCTGCTCTGCTGTCTCCTTGCCTCCGTCATTTCTGATGGGAAACCTGAGATCATTTAAATTGCTATTCTCTTGCTGTCTTTTTTCTCTTCCTACTTTCAACATTTTCTCTCTGTCTTTGGTTTTTAGCCATTTGACTGTAATGTGCCTAGATGTGGTTTTCTGTGAATCTGTCCTATTCTCAGCTTCTTGAATCTGTAAATTTATATCTTTCACCAAATGTGGTGAGTTTGGGGACATTATTTCTTCAATTTTTTTCTCTCTGACCCATTATCTCTCTCCTCCTTTTGAGACTCCAATACTCGTATGTTAGATTTTTAAAAAAATTTCCAAAGGTTCCTGAAATACTGCTCATTTTTGTAGGTTTTTTTCTCTCTTCTTCGGGTTAGGTGATTTCTATATTTTTATATTCAAGTTCACTGACTCTTTCCTCTGTCGCCTTCAATCTGCTATTAACTCAATCAGGTAAACTTTTTAATGCTGTTTTATTTCTCAAATTTCCCTTTGGATATTTTTTGCATTTTCAATTTCTCTGCTATGTGATTTATCACTCCTTCCATCCATTACGAGAATATTTTTCTTTCCCACATGGAGCACAATTAAAAATACCTGTTTTTGTTGAGGAATCCCAACATTTGGTTCATTTTAGGGTTGTTCATCTTGGGGTTCATCTTGGAGTCTTTTTCCTTGTAAATGAGTTACCTTTTCCTGACTTCTCAAATGACAGATTATTTTGGAGACTATTATCATTATGTTGTGAGATGCTGGATTCTGTTATATTGCTCCAAAAAGGGTTGATATTTTTGTTTTAACAGTTAATTTACTTGATTGGACCCAAGCCTCAAACTCTGTCATGCTTGTGGTTGATGCGTGTGTTAGTCAGAGCTGGAGAAATGGAGACAATAGGATATGTATGATCTGAAGGGGGTTATGATAAGAAATTGGCTCATGTGACTATGAAGGCTAAGTGCTACTGTCTGCTGTCCGCAAGCTGGAGACCCAGGAAAGCTGGTGGTGCAGATTACAGTTTGAATCCAAAGGCCTGAGAACCAGGGGAGCCAGTAGCATAAATCTCGTCCAAGGGAAAGAGAAGACCAGTGTCCCAGCTCATGCATTCAGGCCGAGGGAGGAAACTCTCCCTTCTTTCTCCTTTTGCTCTATTCAGGCCTTCAATGGATCGACTGAGGCTGACCCATGTTGGGGACATTAATCTTCTCTGTTCAGTCTACCAATACAAATGTACTCTCATCTGGAAACACCCTTGCAGACATGCCCAGAAATGATGTTCAGCTGAACATCTGGGAACCTCTTAACCCAGTCAAGTGGACAATAAAATCAACCATAACAAGGAGCCTGAATCCGTTCAAAATGCTTTTTGTCTGCTCCACACATGTGCTTCAGGACCCAGCCAAGTCCCCGGCAGAGGTTGTGCACAGAGCATTGGGCCCCTTCTTGGGTCTCTCCTACCCTCGGTTTCCCTTGCTCTCCGGTCCTGGTCCCTTTGTATTTAACAGATCAACCTTCAACTCAACTCTCTCCTCTGGCCTCCAGGAGCAAGCAGCGGGTCCTTTGAATATTCTCTCTGAAACTCTTTAGGCAGCTCATTGAGCTTTTCAAGTTTATTTTTGATTTCCCATGAAACCACGGGCCACGGTGTCACCGAACTTTCTGCCATCACATGACAAGGGACACGTCCTTCAAAGTGTCCGACAGCATTTCATTTCCCCTCCTTTCAGCCCTTGCTGTCGGCCTCCTGTGGGTGTCCACTGACACTCTCAAGTCCCTCTGTGCTGTGACCAAAGGTCTCCCCACTGCTTCTCAAGCTTCCTCTTACACCTGGTGTCAAAGCCAGTGTCATAGGTTTAGGTTTGGTTTTGGCAGCACCCCTTCCAGGAACCATAGTCGATTCCAGTATCTATGGTGCATAACAGTCACCCCAACAGTGCTCGCACAATAGTTGTTTATTTTGCCCACATATCTGTAGCTGTAGCAGAGCTCCAAAGAGACCGTTGGCTTCTGTTCCACACATTGTCAGCAGGAGTGACTTCACGGCTGGAGAAGGCCCGACAGTGGGTGACTCGACGCATCTGCGGGCTGCTGCCTGGGGCTATTGGTGGTGACACCCACATGCAGCTTCTCCGTGTGGCTGCTTGGCTTCCTCCAGTGTGGCCGTTGGGTGCCAGGGTGGGTCATCCAAGAGAACAAGGTAGAGAAGCATATGGCGTTTTGGGGACCTGGTGTTGGAGGACATGTTGCAGCCCTTCCCCTGTACCTGTTGGTTGAGGTGGCGCAAAGTCTGCCCAGGATCAAGAAGAGGGGACACAGGCACTGCCACACATTAGGAGGAGGGCCACAAGCACACTGCAGGAAGGGTATGGCCTGGAGATATCGCAGCCCGTATTTGGGAGAGACCATCTGCCACGACATCTGACGGACGAGTGAATTTAATACTTATTAATGAGCAAGCAACTGTTATTCTGTCTTCCACGAGAGAGCTCAGAATGGATTGTCCAAAACGGTTGTTTCCTTAAGCACCCATTCTGTTTGCAGCCTTGTGCTAGGTACTATTCGAGGTTCTGTTCGTTGACTAATGATAGTAACCATTATTCTGATATAAAGTAATGGTTACATAGTGGTTATTGTGTGCCAGGCCCTTTTTGAGGGGCTTTTAGCTATTAAGGCATTTGGTCTTTTACCGGCCTATTGTACCTGAGAAAGATGAAATGTGTGTTCTAAGATCTGGGGTCTGAAACTCCTGGCATGGATGAAAGACACCCACGTACATCTGGAGATTCGCTTTCTCCCCACCAGTGTCTGGCTCTCTACGCTCCATTTTCTCCCCTTGTCCTGACTGTCTGGTCCCCTGGGTGGTCTGATGACCCTGCGCACCCGTGTGGGGGACCGGTGTTGTGGCAAGTGTAGGGAAGGGCTGTCACAGTTCCAGCCTGTCTTAACTCTGTGGCCTGAGGCGAGAGGACACAGAGCAGCAGACCAGGGCCAGAGCAAAGGCAGAGCAGGGGCACGTGGGAGTCATTTTGCTGAAGATATCTGAATGATTCTTTCCAGCTCTAAAATGCTACTGTGAATCAGAGAAGAGGGAAGCAGAGCCAAGAGACCCAGCCCTTTTTGAGCCCTGTGTACGTCAAAGCACCTGCGAGCCGTGGACTGTGGACCATTTCCGACTTGCCACGTGCTGGGTCCAGTGCCTGGCCGGTGCCTGGGCTCTGGGGCAGTGCTGGCGGACGCTCATGTGCAAACAAACACAGATCAGCAGCCAAGAGTCGTGACGACTGCACAGACTTCCTCTGACGCTACAGGTGGATGTTCGCTTACGACCAAGAGCGCCGGCACTTTGTGTCTCTCCCATTCCATTCGTCCCCACAGCTGAGACCCCAGTGACGGTCCCCGTCCCCCCTCCTTGGTCAGTGGCGTGCACTTCTTCCTTTCTGCACCACCCCCTCCACCCAGTCTCTCCCGCATTAAACCCATCCTGTGCTGTGTGCCCCCTAGAAGCGTCTTTCCACCACACTGTTCTACATAGCTTGCTTTTTGCGTCAAAGGCCCACATCGTTCACCTGTGTCTGCAGTTCCCACCTGCCTATCTTGGGTTGGATGGCAGGGGATGCCTCTCTTCCAGAGGTTGGGACTCCGTGACCTTCACTCTCTGGAAACAAAGATGCCCACGGGGTCTGGGCAGCCACTCTGCTGGCAGGGGTGCCTGGATGGATCACCAGCAGTCTGTGGCTGCAGCTCCTTAAGGGGGCTTCTGGGTTTCTGGTAACTGAGAGTTTTCTCACCTTAGCCCGTGAACCAGGAGTAAGGGGGAGGTCAGCAACAGTGACCAGGGTGGAGTGTGCAGTGAGGTCGGGCAACGACCAAGGCAGACCAAAGCATTATTCTCCAGCCAACCTGTTTCCGGGT
The DNA here is from genome assembly GCF_027409185.1 of Cynocephalus volans. NCBI lineage: Eukaryota > Metazoa > Chordata > Mammalia > Dermoptera > Cynocephalidae > Cynocephalus > Cynocephalus volans. The sequence goes on from NC_084476.1 coordinate 3,175,308, forward strand.
TAAGACATGGAGGCGAGGCTTTTGGAGAGGACTGATTTGATTCCTGAAAATGGGAATGGAATTGACACGAACTCCCCCTGCCCCCAGATCTGCCCAGTCCCTGGCTGTGCTGAGCTGCGGTGGAGACAGCCAGGCCTCCCCTCTGTGAGCCGCGTTGCCAGCCTCGCTCTCTGACACGCAGCCCCCCTAGGATCCATTTTCCAGGCCCAGCGTTCACATTCCAGAAGCACTGCTTGGTTTATGTAATATACTGTGTTTTGTCACAGAGAAAGTATTGATTGTACAGTCGATTCCCTCAGCAGGTGCAGGGCAATCTATCCCATTTGCTGCAACATGGAATATTTATTCTTTTAGCAGACAGTGTTCACTGTCAGGGCCCCTCACCCGCTTAGAAGGGTGGCAGGTGGGGGATGGGGCGTCCTGCATTTCACAGATCATGCGGAGTCTCACCCTGTCCTTTCCCTAAGCCCCTTTCTTTTCAGGCAGTCTCGGCTCTCCAAAGAGCAGCAGAAAGAGGTCCTTTAATAATCCATCCAGGCACATTTGGATGTGTGGAGAGGAGTTCAAATGAAAACATCCTATACCTAGTCAAGTTCCTGTTGAAATTGATTTCTCAGAGCCTAACACGGAGTCTGTAGCTGGGGGTGCAGGATGCACATGACGCGAAGACACCTAAGGAGGCCCAGCCACATGGGCCGGCTCACAGCTGACCACGTGCCCAGTGGGTCTGCACTGGCATCCCCGTGCTGGCATCCCCTGCCAATGTGCTGCTCAGCAGGCACATGGGCTTAGCTGCCACACTTGTGGACACATTGGCTGCGCTCTCCTACCTTCCTGCTCCTGTACAAACAGGGCAGAATCAGGTCCAAACTCTAGTCCACCTCCACCTGCCTTCAGCATCACCTACCCTGTTCCCTTCGTCTCTCCCAGCCCTTGCGCTGGCCCAGGGCCTGCTGGAACTCTCACTGTGGTGCTTCAGGCCCCCACACTTCTGGTGTGATGGCTCCTACACCAGCACGGGGCAGGAGTGGCCCGGGGAGGAGGGTAAGAGGAGAGGCTTGACGCCTCCAAGAAGAGGGAAAGAAGCGAGGCAGGTTGAGGCTGCCCTGGCTCTGCCCCTGGGATTTCACAAACTGCATCCTGTGGGCAGTGACAGTTGCTCCATCCCCTCCAGAGCAGATGTCCCCCAGGCTGACTTGTGCAGAGGCACCAGCCTGTTGGGTAAGGGGAGCCTCTGGGGACCCAGCTCAGAACTTCTGAGCCATGCATCCCACTGCCAAAGCCAGCCTTCCGAGACACTCCCTCCAAGGGTCTTCCCCCCACACCCAGCAGCGGAATTATTCGCTTCCTTTTCTACCCTTAGACTTGGCAGTGAGTGACACGCACTTGAGCATCCAGCTCAGTTTCAGCCCAGTTGTGGGTCTGTCCATCATTCCAGTAAGCTGCAAGGTCGTGGAGGGCATGTGCCTGTTTTCATTTTTTTGACTAGGTGATGCACATGCCTGGTACAAAGTTCCAGCAGAAACTGAGAGTTTACAGCACACAGCAAGTCTCCCGCCTTCCTCCCCACCCGGATTTCCATCCCCAGAGGAAAGCACTGTTACAGTTTTTAAAACCAGACATCATAAACAGTTAGATGTGTAGACAGACAGATGTGTGTGTATGTTTTCTCCTGTGTGTATGTGTGTATACATAGACACACACACATACACATATACATACACACGTACACATACACATCACACATGTGGATATACATACATATACGTGTACATACACACATGCACACATATGAACACACAGCCACACATGTATACATACACTCGTGTGTTCATACACACATAACACATACATGCACACACGTACATGCATACACACATGTATACACACATACAAGGGTACCTCAAAAAGTTCATGAAAGATTTATATTAACTTTCAATTCTATTTCTCCATGAACTTTTTGAAGTACCCTCACACACACACACACACACACACACACACACACACACACACACACACATTTCTTTTTGTAGACAAGTGCCCTGTGTGTAATACTCGCTCTGCCTCCTGTCATTTGTCACTTGCACCTGTATTGTTCTGACAGACTGCCTTATTCTTTCGATGGCTGCAGCCCATTCCCTTGTATGAGTCGTACTACATTAATGTATTTGACCAGTGTCCTATTGATGTACATATGAGCTGTTTCTAATATTTTACAACTAAAAACACTGCGATGCATAACCTTGTGTCTTTGTCCACAGATGAGAGTGTAGGATTCAGCTTTTGACCAAAAGTTAATGTGTCTTTATTTGTGATAGACAGTACTGAATTATCTTCCAGAGTCGAACCAACATTTCCTCCAAAATTATATGAACGTGTCTAACTAGTACATGGTACATCACTAACTTATATTTCTGATATAATTATTGAGCATTTTTTCTGCATGTAGAAGCCATTTGTACTTCCTTTTCTGTTAATTCTTTATCCACATACTTTGCCCATTTTTTATATTGGGTTCTTGATCCATCTCAAATGGATTTTGAAGAGGACTTAAATATTCAGGAATTAGCCTTTCGTCGTACATTGAAAATGTTATTCTCAGTTTACCATTTGACTTTTCACCTTTTCTGCCATGTAAAGAGATTTATTTTTTTATGACGGGATATTTGTACATCTTTTCTTTTATGAGTTCTCAGTTTTAGCCCTCTCCACTCTAAAATTATCACCAAAATAAACCACATTTTCTTCCAATAAGTTTGTGCTTTCATTTTTTATGATTAAGTCATTACTCTCATGTAATTCTTTAGGAGCAGGGGGCAAGGTTGGGGGCCGCGTTCCCCAGATGCCAGCCAGTGTGTCCCAGCACACTGAGTGAGGGATATAAACACCTCCCACCGACTCAAAGCCTCACTGTGACATATATGAACTACCCGAGCATCCAGTGCTGTGTTTGTATGCTATGCTCACTCAGTTCATACATACACATAACACATACACGCACATGCTGCTTGTCTTTTCACTTACCAGTGCCAGGAGCTTTCACTCCTGTAGCCGTAGGGTACGTTTCAATCATGGTAGGTCCAGGACCGTGCCTTGTCGGTTACTGGGTAACCACCACCCAATGTGCTGGCCCTGGTTGCCGGGAACGGGCCTGCACACTGATCTGGGTGGGGATGCCATGTGGGGGGAGGAGGTGAGATGCTCCCCCCAACCCCCAAGCTGTTTAGGATCAGTCTTCAGAGGTTGTCAGTGACTAAAATCTCCCCATCCTGGAAGACGGCTCCAGGCTCTAAATGCATCCCCAGGCTGCCCCGTGCCCGCAGCAGCCCTGATCGGGCATGCCGGATGCCGATGGCAAAGAGCTTCTGCACCAGTGTGCTGAGCACAAAGGGGACTTCAGCTACCAGAGGGTCTGCTGGGGCTTTGGGTTTCCCTCCTCTAGACTTGGCACAAACCCTTTGTCTTCAAACCCTGCCTGCCTGTGTTCCAGGCCTTCAAGTGACCTGAAAAGCTGCTCTGTGCTCAAGAGATGACATGGACTTCTCAGAAATGACTTGTGGTGAGATTTCAGACTTTGGGTGTGGATAGGAATGCCTCTCGGCCCATGGGAGGTTGGCCTGGCCTCTACTCCCTCCTGGAATTTCAGCTCCCTTTTACGATTTAGAACACTCTCTGAAGGCCTTCAGGGACATGGGTTCTGTGGAGCCAGCAGTCCTGGTCAGGAGAGAATGACCAGTGCATGGGTGGGAGGTGGGGAGCCTGCTGCAGGACGTACCCATGGCCTCATCAGTCCCAGAGACTCACGCCTACCCTGGTCTCCCAGAGCATCTTGCGTCATCACCGTCCAGGCTAGGACACGGTCTACCTTGCAAGGCAGTTAGGCAGGCGGTGTCTCTCTAATCAAACCGGAAGCTTTCCAGGAGCAGGCCTTTGCCATCTGCTTTGTCGCCTTCCCCTCGCTGGGCTTTACAGGATGAGGCACACACAAGTGTGAGGTAGGGACATGTGGAGCTGGCTTTAAGTGCAGACACACAGCCCGTAACCCAGTTTGGGGTAGCCGATGGCACCGCTTCGAGCCTGCAGCCATGGAAGATGTTCACAGCATGAGCAAGCCAGGCTCCAGGACCCCATTATGTCCCCCCATGGCTCCCCAGCTCACAGGGGGGGCTTTCTGCTCAGACTTCACTGGGTGAAAAAGGGCCATAGCTACAAATGTGTTTGCAGACGTCTCTGCGAGTCCATTCTCACCCTCCTACATGCAGGACTGTGGGTGGACAGGATCCCCAGGAGTGCCCCTTTCTTAGTCTATAGCATGCTCTCGGCCAACCCAGCACACAGGTGTGTGGGGCACTTGACAAACAGCTGTGACTTTCCCTCAGTCCTCTACCTACCCTCCCTCTGCCTGGGTTCAGCCCAAGACGACATGCCAAACCCAGGGATGCTGGCAGGGCCATGAGAACCTTGTAAATGAGCTCATGTTGACACAGCTTAGGACACTCAGCTCATGGTGATGGCCTTGGATAGCAGCTGACAGATGATAAACAGCGCTTGTACTTCAGCCCATGGCACAGCGAGGAAGGCTCCAGCCAGCAAAATGCCATTAGCCAGCCTCCGCCTCCAGCCTCCTGCCCACCCCACATCAGCCCTGCAAACCTCTGTTGCCTGCTGGCTACTGCCCCTGACTGTCACTGCA